>NC_025999.2:6666523-6806523 GCF_000442705.2 Elaeis guineensis
GACTTAAGAGATTTTATGCCTTGAACAGGTCGGCTGGACACATGAGATGGCATTATGAGAATAGACGAGAACAGGATGTTTTCTGCCACCCATCAGATGGAGAAGCATGAAAACATTTTGATCATACATATCCTGAGTTTGCATCAGAGCCAATAAATGTTAGACTTGGGTTATATGCTGATAGCTTTACTTCATACAGTCTATCTACTTCACCGTATTCTTGTTGGCCATTATTTGTTATGCCTTACAATCTGCCTCCTGATATGTGTATGACCGCTCCATATATGTTTTTAAACTTGCTCATTCCCAGATTGCATAATCCAAAGATCATAATAAATGTGTATTTGCACCCATTGATAGATGTATTAAAAGTTCTGTGGAATGAGGGTGTAGTTACTTATGACATTTCATAGAAGCAAAATTTTCTTATGAGTGCACCATGAGGGATTATTTGAGGAGGTTGATGCATATCTTGAAGGCACCATTGTTGATGAAGAAAAAGAAGATGAAGAGGAAGTTAAAGAAGAAGAGGAAGAAGAGGAAGAGGAAGAATATTTCACTGATGAAGATCATTCAGAAAGTAATGAAACATATGAAGATGACAATAAGAATGATGATGAGTAATTATGATATAATATTTATGCTTCTAGATAAGTTTTTAACTCTTTTTTGTCAATAGGTGATAACTTATTTATATATATGTTTATTTAATATTATTGATATTTATTTTATATATATGTTATTATAACCTTTACTTGTTATTTGTTTTATATGTAGGTTGTTGTAATCAATACTTAATATTTGTTTTGTTTTATATTTACATTATTGTGCATCTATAGGTGTCACCTTCAGACCGAGTTGGGAAGGGGAAAGAAAAGTCATCTACTTCTTGATCAAAGGAGACTCGTGCAACCACTACAACCACCATAGACTTACCATTATCCTCAACCACCATAGTCCCCCAGATGCTTCACTCACCACCTTTTGCTACCGTCACACTATCTTCCTGTCTCATTACACCACCCTCTTCAGCTATGCAGCCTTCTTTTCCTCCTATTCCACCACATCTCCCTACTATAACCTCAAGGGCTTTTACTACTCAACTACGATATTCTGATTCCATTCCACCTTTCATTCCCATCACTTTCACTAACCCACCATCTTCCTCTACTATGCCACCATCATTTTCTACATATCCATCACTTTATTTTCAATACCCAAATACCATATCACACACACCTAGCCCTATTTTCAGCCCTTCCTCTTCCCACACTGTGGTCCCACCTGGGCAGTCACCATCGATCCAACCTATGCACGCTTCTACCACTACAACTTCTAGCTAGGAGGGCTTGCACACATAGACATCAGAGAGGGGATCATTAATTCCAAGTCGTTATGGGTAAAACTATATGACATTTAGTTCATTGCACTATTTTATTCAGTTGAAATAAATATACGTGATTGTTTAACTGCTATTAATCTATACAGCTTCAATGATGGCCAAATGGTGACCGGTGCTTTGGTTAAAATCCTTAAGAGAAAGTACGATGGTCTTTACTCTTCGTGGAAGAAGATTCTAAAGAGGACACGAGACATGGTTTCATGAGTTTGAGGCAAAAATATTTTTAAGTTTATTAGGTTCTTTTGTTTGCTTTCATTTGATTTAAAGTATCTATATATTTTATTGATACTAAATTTTTTTTATCTTTTTATAGAAAAAATTTCAATGGGATCTAGAGGATGAGCAGCATATTCAGAGGAATTGGGATTGTCAAGGTTCAAATCATCTTACTGACATTTTTAATGACGCTTATGAAAATCATGACTGCAAGCTAGATTGGATTGGGGAGGATGTCTAGCAGGAGCTATAAAAATATTGGGATAGTGATGAGTTGAAGGCCAAAAGTCAGAAGAATAAGAAGAATCACACATCTGATTGTGGTAGATTAGGCCTTGCATTTCATACTGATGGTTCCATCAACATTAACAACCATGCGATAAGATTGGTATTGATTTATTCTTTGTGATATATTTTTTTATTTATTGTTAATGCATATATGTGTTGAAAAATATGTTCCAAAGTCAATCGTCAACCTGTTGATGATTGTGCTCATACTTGTAAATATATATGAATTTTTATTAATAAAAGTTATTTGATTTTTTTATTATAATTTGTCCATCTTATTTGAACTTGTATATTATGATGAAGTCCTTAGGACTATAATTACTCGATAAAGGAGGATTTGTCGTTTAGTCCGTAAAAGTGTTCGCGACTGAATGATATGCTGTTAATAGGACGATAGCAATATCGAGTATAGATTGTTGTGTGCCATATGACTTAGTTATCCTCTTAACCAAAGAGTGTAGAGACATTATTATGACATGCAGATGAAATGTAGGAGTACATTCACATCGAATGTGATAATTTGTCGAGCACTCTGCTGTCAAGAGTAGCTCATGAAGGGTATGGGTATAAGTGTTCCTTCAACCTGAGATCACCACGATGACTTGTAAGCAACTCACTGTACTTTAATATCAGACCATTTGAATTTTTAATTCAATGATAGAAGGATACTGGGTGCAGTCAAGTACTTATCAAGTCGGTGTGTGAGTCAAGATGGAATTGACCCCTCTGAATTAGTAAGAAATATGCATCAGTGTATTTCAATTTAGTAAAATCTTGATCAGAATAATCTATGTGATAGATTTGAAAGGTTGAAATACAATGTGATCGACTATATTAGGGTTGACAGTCAAATCCTAGGTCATCTTGAGTATTAGGATCAAAAGGATGAATTATACGGTAACCATATGCCAGTAGGTTCTAGAATATTGCTTTGCAATCTTTCGACCTATCCGGATGTCGTGTCCCATTGCTAGATGGTTACATCGATTGGTATAAAAAATTATTCTTATACTACCGACTTAAATTTGAACCTATGAGGTCATATATATTAGAAGATTCGGACAGATCTGATGGCTGAAGAGTCCAACTAGATTGTGACTCTGGTGAGGAGTCCCACTGGGACTGGGACTCTAGAGGAAAGTCCCACTGGACTGAGTCTCTATTATTAATAAAAAATTAATTAATAATTAAATTATTAATTAACTTAATTTGATTGAGTAAAGAGCTTTGGATCAAGTTTAATTAAATTAGATTCAGTTCGACTTAGATTGGGTTTGATATGATCAAATTTGATTGTAAGAAAAATTTGATACTAATTTGATAAAAAATTGGACTCAGCTAATTCCTAATTGGATCAAAAATTTATTGAGATAATTGAGCTCCTAATTAGATTAGGTTCATTTCTAATATTGGGTTCAAATCAAGTTTGATTTTGTTTAGAATTAATTTGAAAATGAAGAGTCTCAGTCTGTAGGGACTCTATCTCTTTATCCTTGCGCCACACCAAGACCCATATCCTAATCTCAATGCCAAATTGGATTTGGTTTGAGATTTTTGGCATGATGAGAGTGAGCCTAGTAAGGGTGGGCAGCAATGCATGATAAGTCATGATCTTATCTCTTGCCTAATTCAAATGCAATCTGAATTAGAGATAAGGTGATAAGAAGGAAAGGAATTTTTCAAATAAGAAAAGAGAGGAGGTGTCAAATTATTTTTTTCTTACTTTTCTTGAGGAGTTTTTGGGTGTGTTAGATACCAGATCTCCTACTCACACCAACTAGTAATTTTTAAAAATTTTGGGATGCCCAAAAATTATGTTTGGCATGGACTTTTTGGCGCCCTCTCCCTTGGATCAAAACCCTAGTCCTTGTCTATTTAAAAGGAGCTTCAATTGTTGACACAATATGCAAAGTTCCTTGTTGATTTTATTTTTTCTCTAGAGCTCTTCCTCTTTCTCTCTTCCTCCTTCAGAACTCTTCATCCTTTGGAGCATCCAAGGTCCTTGAAGAAGAAGGAAAAAATCAGCCTCCAAGATCCTTGCAAGCTAGCACTTCCAAGGAGTCTGATCTGTGCCGATCTTTGTGTGGATGATCTATAGAGGCTGGATGACTTCGTATGACTATGAGTAACCTGAAAGAGATCCTATCTAAGTATTGGACCAGCAAAGATCAAGAGTTTTTATTTTGATAATGGTTTTTGAACTTTCTTGATCGTATTTTTTAGATCTAACAGTTAGATCTACATGGCAGCATTGATTAGATCGATGTAAATTTTTAGTTTCAGATCTTATATGCATATTAAATTATATTATTTATCTTGATATGGTAGTCTAGATTAGATCTTATACATGTAATTTAGATTAAATTATTTAACCTTATAGTTCTGCTGCATAAAATTTTTGAAATTGCATGCATAACACTACCTATATTTTCTTCAATTGGTATCAGAGCCAGGTTCATTATGATGTACTTTAATAATTAGATCTGATAATATACTTTAGATCTGATTATTTGCTATTTAGATTAGATCTAAATATATTTTATTTACAGATCTGGTTATTTATATGATAGATTAGATGATCTAAGTAGCAAAGTACTCAGATTGGGTAATTACCAAGCCGTCCGATCATAAGAGCAAGTAGGGTTACATGACCTTCTCCTCTCATTCAATGGAGTGCTCTTCTGATGTGTAGGAGTGCCACTGTGAGGTCCCATGAAGAAGAAAATGAAATGAGAAAAACTTACTTTCTTGCAAAATCCTAGATTTTGAAATCCTAGGATTTGTTGTATGTGATACAAGTTGTATAGAAAATTAGTTACATCTAATCTTCATAATCAAAATTATTTTAATTTAAAATCATAAAAATTTAGATTTGATTTAAAAAATTTTATGATTTAATGTAAAAAATTTACATGAAAAATTATTTCAAAACCTAAATTATGTTGATGCTAAACTTAATTAAGAATTAAGTGTTGAATCGATTAGATCTAGAATTGTGATTTAAGATCTAATGACATTGCATAAAATATGGGGTATAGGTTAGCTTAAATTAGGTCCAATTAATTGGGTTATACCTAAGGTTAGAATCAAAGAGTTAATTGATCATATAGAAAAATTGATTAAGTCTAACCAAATATTGAATTAGATTAATTAAGATTTTTTTAATAGTTGTAGATGGTCAAGTTCATGTCTTTGATTAGATCAAAGAGACCTTGATTGTGGCTTAGTGGTTGAACCTGAATCATTAGGTTGGTCAAATCAAAATTAATTAATCAATTGATGTCTAAGATAAGTTTGATATTTCGATCGATGATTTTTAATTAGGAGCGGCTTACCTGACCATTTTGATGGTATTTCAAGGCAAGCTTAGCAGACCCTTCCACTGATCTCACTTATCTAGCTAATTTAGTGAATTATATTTTGATTAGATTGCTAAGTGATTCAAGTTAACCCATGCTATTAAGATTGATAAGTGTGACTGATCTAGGTGCTATTTGAATCAGCATGATCCTAATCTGATTTAATGACTTAGTGAAGTCAGTGGGAGGATTGTGGTTTACTGATTGATCTCTTCTCTTTTTTCTTAATTCACAAATTAAATTCTTTAAATTATTAGATCCCTAAAATTAGATTGTTATGGTCATAACTAAATCATAGCCTTCCATTAAGATGAGTGATAATGGGTCCATTAATATGATGATCATTGGAGGCCCAAAGTCCTGGTGCTCATCTGCTATTGAAATTATCATTCATAATATGATGACTTAGTCGAATCTCTCTGTCAAGTGGTCAGATTAGCCGGCCAAAATCAGACTTGATTATTTGGTAGTTGGATTCGTAAGTATGATCATGTTAATGGTTGGACCTGATCAGAGCTTGCAGAGAAGATCAAAGTCAACTGAAAAGTTACTTGAGGCTAAATCAATTACTAAAAATTATTTGGTGAAATAATTGATTAATGAATCTACCCATGGATGCATATGGGTGAGCCAGCCAAAGTCGAGCTCGTGTGCAGTCTATGCGGATTCTAGTACCCACTAAGGAATTAGAAAAATTCTTCAAATTGAAGGTAGAGGCTACTAATTCATATAAAATAGTGGAAGAACCTTTAGACTAAAGTCTATATCTTTAGGCTTAATTAATTCATATATTGCTTAGATTTTATTTTTTCCTTGTGTGTGCAGATATGGCCTCAACTTGTTGATCTGATCACTGTTGAATAGTAAGAAGTTAACAAGACCCAATTTTGATAACTGGTATCAAAAACTCAAAATCATCCTAGAGCACGAGAAAATTTTATATGTGATTATAGATCCGGCACTTGAGGAGCCTACTCGCAATGCTTGTGGCATGGTTAGAAACACTTACTTAAAGTGGCTCAATGACCGCACCATGGTGCGTTGCATTATATGGGCCTCCATGAATAATGGGTTCAGTCGAAAGTTTGAAGAGGCTCAGTCAGAGGACATGCTTCAAGTGTTGAGAGAGTCTTTTGGTACTCCCGATGATATTGAGCAGTACAAGATGAGTTGTACCATTTTTAATGCTCGGATGAGGGAAGGAGCATCAGTCACCGATCATGTATTGTACATGATCAAACAGATTGAGCGACTGAGCAAGCTCGACTTTTTTTTGCATGAACAGTTGGGGAAGGATGCGATCCTAAACTCCCTGCCTAAATCCTACCTTCCGTTTCTCAGTCATTTTAGAATGACGAAGCCTATAGTCAACTACCATGGTCTATTGGGGTTGCTACAGACTTTTGAGAAGGATCACCAGCTCCACAAGGAGACAGTGAATGTAGTGGGAGGATCTTCTTTGGGTGGGCATCGTCCCTTTAAGAAAGGAAAAAAGAAAAAAAATAAAAAGGTGTAAAGTGTTAGGAGTGCTTCTATTGCAAGAAGCAGAGTCACTAGAAGAGAAATTATCCTTAATATATAGCTTTTTTTGACCCGAACAGGCCAAAGAAGAAGAAGCAATTGGTTGCTGAACAAGGTACTTATATGATAACACTTTGTAACTTCTCTGTTTTTGATATAATGATCTGGATATTGGATACCGGTAGCCCTATTAATATTTGCAATTCGTTGTAGAGTCTTCAGATCAGTAGGAGATTTGGAGACGGCAAGAGATTCTTGAATGTTGGAGATGGAAGATCAATTCTAATTCTAGCTTTAGAAATCATCAAGCTTGTATTTGAATCTCATTTTATTGCTCTAAATGAATGTTATTAATGTCCCAATTTTCTTTTAAACATTATTTCTTTAGGCTTTTTAGCCAAATCAAATTATGAAATATCAATAAATTTTTTTTTTTATGATATCATTTTGAATAGTGTTATGATAATGCATAGATAGTTGAATAATTGTATCTATATTGTATCTAATCTAATGAAATATAATGTCAAATAAATGTCCTAGGATAGTCGATGTCACGCATGCCTACTTTTGGCATTGTAGGCTAGGTCATGTCAACAAGAATAGGATGAACAAGTTAGCTTAAGAAGAAATTCTTGGTGACAATGATTATGAATCATTGCCGACCTGTGAGTTTTGCCTACTTGAAAAAATGACTAAGTCATCTTTTACTGGAAAAGGTGAATGAGCCAGTAATATTCTGGATCTGGTATATATTGATGTATATGGACCCATGAGCACAAGTGCCAAAGGAGGGTATCACTATTTTATTACATTTATAGATGACCTATCTTGGTATGAGTATGTCTACTTGATGAAACATAAGTTCGAATCGTTTGAAATATTCAAACAGTTCTACAATGAAGTAGAAAAACAAACTGGAAGGTATATTAAAACTCTTTGATCAGATCGAGGAGGAGAATATCTTTCTAGTAAATTTTTGACATACTTTAAGGAGAATGAGATTTTCTCTCAATGAACTCCTCTTGAAATGCCACAATATAATGGTGTGTCAGAAAGGAGAAATTGAACTCTATTGGACATGGTTCGATCCATGATGGATTTTTCTAATCTGCCAATATCCTTCTGGGGATATGCACTCGAGTCGGCTTGTTATGTGCTTAATAGAGTTCCTAGTAAATCTATAAGTAAAACACCATATGAGATATGGATGGAACGTAAGCCAGCACTCTCTCACCTTAGATTTGGGGATGTTCGGCTTATGTCAAATATTTGAAAATAGATAAACTTGGAGCTAAGTCTGATAGATGTAATTTTATAGGGTATCCCAAAGAGAGTAAGGGATATTATTTCTATTTTGCTAATGAACAAAAAGTATTTGTTAGCCTTAGGACAATCTTTTTAGAAAAAAAATTTGTTGGAAAAGAAATTAATGCCTCTAAAGTTGAACTTGAAGAAGTTCAATAGGTAGAACCGACACAGTCTAGTGAACCCACAGAACTGGATCTGATGATGTCGAACCAGAAACCTATTGTAGAGGCACCATTAAGGATATTCGATAGAGTATTGCATCAACTGGATAGATACTACCACTATAACAGAACAGAGTATTAGCAATGCAAAAAATTTATTACTAATAATCAATTTTTATTGATAATAGTTATTCATGATGAAATTATCATTGCTAATATTTAGTTATAAATAATAGCATCGTTGATAATTTTTTATGATGAAAATAAATTTTTATCGTCAATAATGGATAAGATCGACCAAAAATTTTCATCGTTACAAAAATTATTTTTTTGAAAACTATTTACAATAAAAAATTTCATCGTAAATAAATTAATTTATGATAAAATATTTCATCGCTAATAAAAAAATTATTTGTGACTAATAACTTTCATCGTTATTAATTTAATTAAAATTTTTTGATAATTTCTAACATAAATGTTTCATCATAAATATGATAATTTTTGACATAAATTTTTATCACTACTAAATTATCAATTATTTATGATGAAATTATTTTTATCACTATTAATTTAATATAAAATTTTAATATTTTTAAATTAATTAAAAGAATTATTTATGACCAATTTTATTGATGCTAATTTTTTTTGGCAATCAATATTTCATCAAAAATAATTTCATTGCTAAAAATTTGCACATATTTTATTTAAAAAATAATTTATGAATATATATTTTTAATTTATATTTATAATATTTTTTATAAATTAAAAATAAAAAATTAAAATAAAAAATTTATATAAAAAATTTATAAATAAATTTTATTATTTTATTATATTAAATTAAAATTATAAAAGATCTGAAATAAAAATAAAAAGCTACACAAACAGGCCATCAAATGTCGGCATCTGTAGAAGGAGAACGGGCTGGGGAAGGGGAGCACTCGGACCGGCCTGCTGCTGCCTCATCAGCTGTATCATCCACTCCATCTATACTATTCACCCATCAATTGGGTCTGGAGCAGCTGGTACTCATCGACGCGTACAGCTAACTCATCAGCTCACTGCTCAGCTCGCTATCGATCCTCAATAGCCTGTCGCTGCACCTCCGCTAGCCAAGTATCACTGGCCGCATGGATGTCAGCCCTAGATGAGCGTGAGGATGAGGGAGCATTGATCCCATGCTCTAGATCTCTAATATAATAGGATCTCGTACCAAGCACCTGATCACAGATTTCATCATCTGTAGCTGCGGTCGAGCCCTCATAGGTAGGCTAGGATCTGATGCCTATCATACGATTTTGAAAATTAAAGTTATAGCTATTTTAATTTCGTACTAAAAATCAAACTGTGAATGAAAAAAATAATTAGAAAAACTTACAAAAAGCTCCTGGCTCCCTTTCATCCACCCCTCTGACCGTCGCTGGTGGATCCGCTGGTAGATATCGATCATATCAAGAAGCTTGTCACTCTCTACATCTCTCTATAATTTGAGAATAATTAATTTAAAAAAATTTAAATAGTTAGAGAGTTAAAATATGCTAATTAAAAATTACTTATCATTTGCTTCATATGACGAGTGAATGACCTCGAACCCCGACAATGCGACATGGTCTTTCTAGTTCGATTTGTGGTGTTTTGGGCACATCGTCTCTGTATAATTAACAGTCAAATTAGTAGGTAACAAACTGAATTTAAGAATAAATGATTCAATCATTAAACTTTAAAAAAAAAATTTGGATGTGTGACCTGATATATCGAATCCTCATAATACCGACATACGAGAGCCCAATCATCCATAGTGATGCTGTCATAGGGCCACTGCTGTACTACCTCCACCTTATGGTCCTGTATCATATGGTACCAATGCTGATAGATGCAGTGGCGATACTCCTTGAAATACAAATATAAATGAGCATCCACAGCTCACCGCACGTGATCCTCCTCAAAATCAATAATATCAAATACACTTTGTTAATAACAAATATTAAAAAAATATCAAGCTAATTAAATATTCATAATATAATTTATTTTACCTATAACTGAGTGTAGAAAATCTCTCTCTGAGCCTATACAATGTGATACCAATCAAAAAGCATCACAGGGGCATAGCTACGGCATATGATGCCCAGCTTGGTCTGCCATAGTTCGCACCATCCCCTAATGGGCCTGGTGTAGCCGGGTGGTCTCTCAATACGGAGATGCTGTCCCAGGTGCTCACATCTCCAATGTTCTAGAGTGAGGTTCTTCGACTCACAGAATCATATGTCTGTACTCTATTTTTCTATAGCTCCTTCAGATCATCGATTAACGATCGTAGATATACATTAATTTCATTATCTGATGCTTTTGGATCTAGAATCAATAGTAACATAAAAATAAATGGTTCTTTCATACACTTTCAAGGTGACACATTATATACAACTAGCATCATTGGCCACATGTTGTAGGAAGTACTCAAATTGCCAAAGGGATTAAATCTATTTGTCGCTGGACCAAGCCAGATATTTCATGGGTCACTCACAAAATATGGATGCTTTGCATCGAAGTCTTTCTACACTACGGAGTCGGCTAGATGGCTAAGTATGTTCTCCTTAAGGATCTGCTGCTCATGATGCTATCTCATTTCTTCAGCTATCTTTGTGGACATATACAACCTTTGAAGTCTTGGAATCAATGTAACATACCTCAAAATCTTTTGAGGTATCTTCTTTCTTTTTCTATTATCGATTTTGTACCTAGGCTCTCTGCATTTTGGATATTCAGTTGTCTGTTCGTTATTCTCATAAAATAATATACAGTCATTTTTGCAGGCATGTATAGGAATATAGCCAAGTCTCAATTTCTGTATATATATTTTTGCTTCAAAATACAATTTCGGAAGTCTCTCTCCATCGAGAAGACCTACTTTAATCAATGTCAAATTTTGGTTAAATGACTTCTGACTCTATCGGTTCACAATTTTAATATGAAGTAATTTTATCAAAAACTCTAACTTGAAAAATTTTGCACAATTTGGATAGAGTGGCTATCGTGCATCCCTTACAAGCTTTACAAACTTTCAGAAGTCCCTTCTACCTCAAGCCGGATATTATATTCATGATCAGAGTTGCCTTCAGATGCACTAGTACTCATACGTACATTTGAACAAACATCCTGATGTAAATCATCCAATAGTTCTCCTATACCACCATATTTGATAGGTTCAGTAGCATCACTATCATCTACAGTATCATCATCGTCGCACACAACTTCATTCGGATCACCCTCCCCATATCATATCCAGCAAGTATACTTTTTATTCATATCGTAACATAGCAGATGCTCCTCAATAAGTGTTATGTGATGATATATCATATTGACACATCTCTTGCATTGATACTTTATCTGACTAGCACTATCATCCTTATGCCGTGCAAACTCAATAAAATCTCGAACATCTTTTCAATATTCAGGCAAAAAAATACCTCTGATATTCATCCAATTTTTATTGATATCCATCTAATAACAAATATGAAAATCATTAACAATAAAATAATTTTAAGTGGTATTCATCCAAACCGGATCCTGACCTAGATTTCAGACTAAATCCCGATCCAAATTCCGAACCAAATCCCAATCTAAATCCAGAAATGGATCATTTTATACAAAACAGCACTTATTAAAGAATACAAACTCAACAGTAACATAGAAAATCTCCTTCCACTAATTTAATGAAGCAAAAATACAAGATCCTATCCATTTCAAATTATTACTAACAGGTGTGGTCCTATCTCTTTTAGAAAAGTAATAATCTTATCATTGTTATTAGTCGATATTTTGTTTCATTATTGTAAAAATTTTGATAGTATCTCTCCATGGTTCTCCAAGTATATGATGTGAATATGGTGCCTACGCACCCTATCCACCATATACCCAAAGAACAGTAGATAGATAATTACCGAGTACCAAATAATGAAACAAAATATCAACTATTAATAACAATAAGATTATTACTTTTTAAAAAATCCAAATATGGCACATCCAAAAGTCGATCTTGATTAAGATCGACTCTTGAATGGGAATCTATGGCTCAATATAATTTAACTACCATCTCTGAACATACATTCAAGGATGGATTTCTAATTTATCAAAAAAAATAACTCTACATTAAAATTTTTCATCAAAAATTTTAGTAGAATTTTTTTTAAAAATAAAAATATTTTTTATATTTAATTATAATAAGCAAAAGGATACAAAACAGCATACAAAATAATTAAATTGTAATAAGCAAAAGAAACATGCATTGTGCTAGTGGAACAAAAGAAAATTTATAAATTTCAGTAGTAATATTAAAAAATTTATGCAATAAATATAAAATAAACTATAAATATTTGAGCATGTAAAATAGTATTAATACAAAATAATTATATGAAATCCAATCGCACATCAAATATCCTCCGTTCTCTCTCCCTCATCTTCCAAATTCACCAAAAGCAGCACTGCAAAGGCAGTCCCGCGGATAGGGCTGAAAGTGGGTCAGACCACTAGGAGGCCCATCGGGCCGGGCTTCAGACTCGGGCCCAAATCATTCAGGTTGGCCCGATTGGGTTCGGATCGATTAACCCCCTATCCCCCAACCCCGACCCAATCCATATTTTAACTTTTATATATATAATAAATAATTTTTTATTTTTTAAAAAATATTTTTTATCTAAAATATTTTTTTCTAAATATTTTTTTTCCTAAACGAGCTCCAGACTAGGCCCCTGCGACCTCCGCTCCCGTGGCACCGGTGCCGTCACCCACCCTGCACCGCTTGGACTCGACCCTCGCAACCCTCACTCCCGTGGTGCCACCACCGTCACCCACCCCCCACGACCCATCCCTCACGGTGCCGCCGCCTTCTCCAAACCCCTATGATCCGGATCCCAATTCGGATCCTGATCAGATCCCGATCTGGATCCCAACTTAGATCGGGATCTCGATACGGATCCCGACCTCGATCCAATTTGGATCGTGATTCAAATTTTATTTTTATTAATTAAATAATAAAATATTTGATTAATATTTTATTTTTTTATTTTTTTCCCTCCCCCTCTCGTTTCTCTTTTCCCTTCCTCCTCGACCACCCCCCTCTCCACCCCCGTGTCACCCCCGATCGCCTCCCGACCCCATCCCCACCCCTGTGTTGTCCCCGACCGCCCACCCTCACCCCTGCAACCCCCTCCGACCCCCGACCCCCTCCCCACCCCTGTGTCACCCCTGGCCACACATGGCCCCCTCCCCGCCCGTGTGTTGCCCCCGATCGCCCCCGACCCCCTCCCCACCATCGTGTCACCCCCGACCGCCCACCCCCACCCCTGCAACCCCCTCCGACCCCCGACCCCCTCCCTGCCCAGACCATCCACCCCCACCCCTACAACCCCCTCCGCCCCCCGAACCCCCGGCCCCCGTGTCGCCCCCGACCGCCCACCCCCACTGCCGCAACCCTCTCCGTCCCCCGATGGCCCGATCAACCAAGAAGAAAAAGGGTGGGAAGAACCCTTACCTCCGACGAACGGCAACGGTGGTGGTGGAGAAGCCCACGGCAACGACGGTGGCGGTGGTGGAGATGCGATCGTCGATGGGAAGAGGGGGGAGCTCAGAGAGGGAGAGGCGAGAGGGAGAGCTTGGCTAGAGAGGGGAGAGCTCGGAGGGGGGAGAAGTGGGTTTCGCATGATGCGAAGGGATATTGAGTTGACATCTAATAAATGCAGAACTATTAGTGATAAAAATTTTCATCGCTAATATGATTATTAGCGATGAAAAAAGATTTTCATCGCCAATAAGTTTCGTCAAAAAATTTTTCACTAAAAATAATTTTTCTCTAAAAAAATTTCACCCAAAAAATTTTTGAAATAAATAATTGATGATGGAAATTTTTTTTTATCGTTAATAAGTCTATTTGTTATAGCCCAAGCCCAAGTCCAATTTAAAAGACCCAAGCCCATATAAAAAAAAAACAAAACAAAGGGAGAACAGGGGAACCGGGAAGAAGACTCCCGATAGGAGTCTTCTTCTTCGACAAACCTCGAAATCGGGAGTCCTAGGACCTCTCGGAGTCCTAGGGCTCTCTATAAAAAGACCTCTCCTTCCTTAGAACCGATCATCGGCCCTCTTCCCTCTCTTTCTCCCTGATTTTCCGATTGGGAGCCTCGGACACCCATTTTGTTCTCACCATGATTGCTCACTGACGAGGTCACCGGAGGTCGAAGTAAGTCTTCCTTCCCTTTCTCTCTTCTTTTCCCTTCTTCCCGTACCTTTGTGCATGACTGTCGGCGACGGGTGTCACCGATTTTTGGTCGGAGAAGAGACCCCTGTTTTGGTCTCTTCTTCCCATGGATTTTTCGGTGCCGGCGATCACAACCGACCACCGGCCTTGCCCCTCCGAATCTGGGAGAGTGGCCCCTCCCCTGTCGCCAGGTCCGTCGTGCCGGTCGTGGCCTGAACGATCGGTCAAGGCAGGAGATCCGCAGGTCCCCTGTTCCGGCCTGGAAGGAGCCCGAGAGAAAAAGAAGAAAAAGAAGAAAAAGAAGAAAAAAGAAGAAAAAGAAGAAAAAGAAGAAAAAGAGAAAAGAAAAGAAAAAAAAGAAAGAGAGAAAAAAAAGAAAAAGGAGAGAGAAACTTTCTCTCTCTGCTCTCTCTCTCTCTTAGATTTTTTAGGATTTATGGAATTTTAAAAAAATAAATAATAATATAATATAATAATAATAATTAAAAGAAATATAAGGAGGGTTTCCATGGATTAGTCCAAAAATCCTGGATGCTATCGTCAAGTTGATCCATATGGGGAATTAGATTTTAATAAATTTTAATTATTTTTAATTCGATAAAATTTTGATTGAAAATATGATATTTGACGTATCAGGTTCAGAGAAGGATTTTCAAGATTTCTAGAATTCTTAGTTTGGATTTTCTTTTGAGGTAAGTAGTGTTTACTTTTATTAAATTTTATCTGATAAATTATAAATTTTAAATTAAATAAATTTATACATGCTTGTGATTGAAATTATTTATTGAAATAATTGTTGAGATTATTTATGATTAAAGTTAATTGTAAAATTATTTATGATTGAAGTTATTTGTTGAATAATTATTATGATGTGTATGATCATAAAGAATGATATGATTGATTTGACTCGAATATCATTTATTTATATTATTTTTAAAAATAATATATGAATTGAAAGACAATATGAAATTGACAACCTGACTGTGTAAAGGACCCACCAATGGGGGCATATACATTGACAATTGATTGTCTGAGGATTTATGTCGCCAGCGAGACCAGTGACAAACCGTCAGTGAGATCAGTGGTTTCAAAGGACTTGGCTGCCAGATGATTCGCAGCCCACCGCAAGCAGATACGCGGTATTATGACCCTGCCAGAGGGATAATGTGGTCATAGTCATGGTTGGTCAGAAGAACTTAAGAAAGTGATGTAATTAAGATGATAAGCATAATTTGAAATTATGATAATTAAATTTTATATATGATTGATAGTATGATTATGATTTCTTGAAATTACATATTGATTTTGTTATTATCAGTAAATCGATTGTATAGTATTATTTGCCTGATTTATTCAGTTAAAGGTATACACTGCTTACTGGGCTATTTAGCTCATGATGAGTTTTATGTTTTTCTTACAGATCCAAAAATTAGCATGATGCAGGATTTCGGTTGGGAGAGCGATTAGAGATGGAGTTAGCTTATTTGATTTAGAATTTTCTCAGAATTGATTCAAGATTTTTATTTTTTTTAGTGTTGACTTTGTCAGACAATTATTTTTTTTTAGACACTGAGTTTTGATTGATTATTTGAACTAAGGTTTGATTATTAAAAATTAAAAAATTATTTAACTTTGTGTGAAGATATCATGATGAGATGCCTTGCATGCTTATGGGAAAAGTATTCTATGAGTATGCGGCGGTTGCCATGACCCTCGATTCAAATCTCGGGTCGGGGGCGTGACAATTAATATGGTATCAGAGCATAAGTAGATAGATAAAGACATGTAGAATAGAGTGAGCGAGTGATGGGTAGATATTAGGAAATTGAAAGGTTAGTTTTGATGATTATGAGCTGACCTGTCTCAAGTAAGTTTATAACCTTATTAAGGATAAGTTATTATCTCAAATTTATCAAAGGTCAATATGCCTCCACGACGAACGAAGAATACTCAAGGAGCGGTAGGAGGGACATCAAATCCACTTGGCGATAACACTCCCAATTAAATAGCAGCACAACTCAGCAGGAGGGAATCTTTGATCCTACCGAAAATACTCCGACAGTACAAGAGGAGCCAAACATAACTCAACTAATGCAAACTCTGATCGGAGTAGTTCAAACACAGCAACAGTTACTTCAACAACAACATGCACAGCCACGTTAGCATTTGCCACCGACACCTGGATATGGAGAACATCCGATGCAGAGAAACAATATCGTCGAGTTTAAGAAGCTAGCCGCTCCAGCCTTCAAAGAGACCATCGAGCCATTGGAAGCAGATAACTAGATTATGAAAATGGAGAAGGCATTCGCGTGCAAGAATGCCATGATGAAGAGAAGATCCGCTTCACAGCATATCTGTTATAAGGCGAGGCATACAACTGGTGGCATATACTGAAAAAAAATATGAGCACGATAGGATACCACTCACTTGGGAGAGATTCGAGATGAATTCTTTGACAAGTACTTCCCTCGAAGTGTCAGAATACAGAAAGAGTAGGAGTTCATTCATCTGAAATAGGGGAACAGATCCGTTGAAGAATATGAAGCTAAATTCATGGAGTTAGCCAAGTTTGTTTCAAGATTAGTTGAGATTGAACAAGACAGAGTACAAAATTTGAAATGAACTGGAGACAGAAATTAGAAAATAAGTTATACCCTATGAGTTAACTACTTATGCCTCAGTGGTGAATAAAGCTCTAATAATTGAGAGAGAAGTTAATGAAGCACATGCGGAGAGAGAACGGAATCAGAAGAAGAGAAATGGTTTGGTGGAACTCAAGGATGAAATCAGAACAATAAGGGTCCAGCAAAGAAGCCAGCAATTGATAAGAATCGTGAGAATGAGACAGCTAGATGTTCGAGATGTGGCCGAAGAGAGCATGAGTCTGCTAATTGCCCATGGAATACTGGTTCTTATTTTAGATGTGGACAGAAAGGACACAAGATTGTAGATTGACCCCAGAGGGATGAGAATAGACCCACACAAACAAAGGACGGAGGTCAAAGGCCGAAAACTCAAGGAAGGATCTATGCACTCACACAATAGGATGCTCAGTCCTCCAATGCTGTGGTGACAGGTATCATTCCTATATCTGGTATTCATGCTTCAGTTTTGTTTGATTCTGGTGATACACACTCCTTTATATCCCTACTTTTATTAGACAACATGATATAGTATGTGAACCTATGAAAACCAAATTATATGTTGAGACACCAGTAGGTGATATTTTGAGTACGAAAGTGTGTGCAAGTCATGTAGTATCAGAATAGGAGAAAGAGAATTACCGACAGATTTGGTGGTCCTAGATATGCATGATTTCGATGTCATTCTAGGAATGGATTGGCTTGCTACTTACAATGCCTCTATGGATTGTTATGGAAAGAAAGTGAACTTTCATATATCGGAAGAATTAACATTCAGTTTTGATGGAAGTACAGGAACCACCCCTCCATGTATTATTTCATTTGTGCAAGCTAGACAAATGCTAAGAAAGGGATGTAGAGATTACCTAGTATCAATAAAGAATAAAGAACATGATGAATTGAAGCTACAGGATATTCCTATCGTAAATGAATTTTCAGATGTATTCATTGATGATTTAACCAGACTACCACCAGACAAAGAAATTAAATTTATCATTGAGTTGGCACACAATACCAGTCCAATTTCTAAAGCTCCTTACGGAATAGCCCTATGGAGTTGAAGGAGTTAAAAGATCAATTACAGGATTTATTGGATAAAGGTTTTATAAGGCCTAGTGTATCTCCTTGGAGAGCTTCAGTCTTATTTGTGAAGAAGAAAGATGGTAGTATGAGACTTTGTATCGACTATAGAGAGTTGAATAAGAATACTATCAGAAATAAGTATCCTCTACCTCGAATCGATGATTTGTTCGATCAACTGCAAGGTGCACAAGTTTTTCTAAAATTGATATTCATTCAGGATATCATCAGTTAAAAATCAAAATAGAGGACATACCAAAGACTGCATTTAGAACTCGTTACAGAAATTATGAATTTCTAGTGATGCCATTTGGGTTAACCAATGCTCCAGTGGCCTTTATGGATTTAATGAACAGAATATTCAGATCCTATCTTGATAAGTTTGTTGTCGTATTTATTGACGATATCTTGATATATTCAAGAAGCAAATTGGAGCATGAAGAACATTTATGGTGTGTACTGCAAATATTGAGGAAAGAAAAACTTTATGCCAAATTTAAGAAGTATGAATTTTGGTTGGACAAAATAGTCTTTTTAGGACACATCGTGTCTAAAGATGGAATTTTTGTGGATCCTACAAAAGTGGAAGCTGTGATGCAGTGGAACAGACCTATAAATATTTTCGAGATAAGAAGCTTTCTGGGAATGGCAGGATATTACAGATGATTGTAGAAGGATTCTACCGCATAGCTGCACCTTTGACTCGTCTTACTCAAAAAGGGGTTAAATTCGAGTGGACCGAAGATTGTGAACAGAGTTTTTAAGAGTTAAAACAATGATTAGTTTTAGCCCCTATCCTTACTATACCAACAGGAGATGAAGGATTCACAATATATAGTGATGCATCTAAAAAGGGACTCGACTGTGTATTGATGCAATATGGTAAGGTAGTGGCCTACCCTCAAGACAATTGAAACCATATGAACAGAATTATCCGACACATGATTTGGAATTAGCTGCAATGATTTTTGCCCTAAAAATTTGGAGACATCACTTATACGGTGCGCAGTGTGAATGTTTACTGATCATAAGAGTTTGAAGTATATTTTTACGCCGAAAGAATTAAACATGAGACAGAGAAGGTGGTTAGAACTATTGAAAGATTATGATTTAACAATCCATTATCATCCCGAAAAAGCTAATGTTGTTGCTGATGCCCTTAGTAGAAAATCTGTGGAAAATTTGGCGGTTTTAATCACACATCAAAGCCAATTATTGGAGGATATAAGAAAATTGAAATTAGACATCCGAATATATGACTCAATAGTACGATTAGCCAATATGAGGGTTCAGCCAACACACATTGAAAGAATTACAGTTGTCCAGAATGATGATCCACAACTAATAAAAATAAGGAATTCAGTGGAAGCTGGTATTCAATCTGAATTCAAGATACATGATGATGGTTCGTTGAGGTTCGAAAATAGAATTTGCATGCCCAATGATTCAGTACTCAAGCATGAAATACTTCAGGAAGCACATCAGACCGGTTATACAGTTCATCCGGGAGGTACTAAGATGTATAGAGATTTAAAGGAAATATACTAGTGGAATAATATGAAGAGAGAGATCGCTCAATTCGTGGCTCAATGTTTGGTGTGTCAACAAGTTAAAGCTGAACATCAGAGACCTGTGGGACTACTTCAACCTCTTGATATTCCAGTATGGAAGTGAGAACATATCACTATGAATTTTGTAACTGGACTACCTAAGACTTCAAGTAAAAATGATGCAGCCTGAGTGATTGTGGACCGATTGACAAAGTCTGCACACTTTCTATCAATTAGAGTTGGATTTACTTTGGAAAGACTAGCAAAATTATATATGAAAGAAATTGTAAGGCTACATGAAATTTTAGTGACCATCGTATCGGATCGAGACATCAGATTTGTATCACAGTTTTGGAAGAGCTTACACAAGGCATTAGGAACAAAATTGAACTTCAGTACAGCTTTTCATCCACAGACTGATGGTCAGTCAGAGAGAACTATTCAGATCTTAGAAGATATATTGAGAACTTGTATTTTGGATATGAAAAGTTCATGGGATGAGCATCTACCTTTGATTGAGTTGCTTACAATAACAGTTATCAGGCTAGCATTGGTATGGCATCTTATGAAGCATTATATGGTAAAAGATGTCGATCACCGATTCATTGGGATGATGTTGGTGAGTGAAGATATTGGGTCCCAAACTTGTTCAACAAGCAATCGAGAAGATTCAATTAATTAAAGAACGACTTCGGACAGCACAAAGCAGACAGAAAAGTTATGCAGATAACAAGAGATGGAAATTAGAATTTCAAATTGGTGACCATGTATTTCTCAAAGTGTCTCCTTCAAAAGGAATCTCAAGATTTGGCATTCGTGGCAAATTGAATCCTAGATATGTGGGTCCGTTTGAGATTTTGGAAAGAATTGGTGAGGTGGCGTATAGACTTGTCTTACCACCTTCACTTCCAGGAGTACATAATATTTTTCATGTTTCTATGTTAAAGAAATATTTACCAGACCCAAGTCACATCGTGGAACTTGAACCATTGCAAGCTAGAAAGGAGTTATCATATGAAGAATATCCTGTACGGATCGTGGACCGTAAAGAACACGTGCTGAGATGTTGCAACATTCCTTATGTCAAGGTACAGCAGAGTCGACATTCGAAAGAGAAGCTACTTGGGAACTAGAGGAAGAAATGAAGCAAAAATATCCTCAGCTCTTTGATACCACAGGTATGAAAAATTTTGAGGATGAAATTTTTTTTAGGGGTGAAGAATGTTATAGCCCAAGCCCAAGTCCAATTTAAAAGACCCAAGCCCATATAAAAAAAAAAACAAAACAAAGGGAGAATAGGGGAACCGGGAAGAAGACTCCCGGTAGGAGTCTTCTTCTCCGATCAACCTCGGAATCGAGAGTCCTAGGACCTCTCGGAGTCCTAGGGCTCTCTATAAAAAGACCTCTCCTTCCTTAGAAATCGGTCATCAGTCTCTTCCCCTCTCTTTCTCCCTGATTTCTCGATTTGGAGCCGCAGACATCCGTTTTGTTCTCACCGTGATTGCTCATCGACGAGGTCACCGAAGGCCGAAGTAAGTCTTCCTTCCCTTCTTCTCTTCTTTCTCTTCTTTCCGTACCTTTGTGGTGACTGCCGGCGACGGTGTCGTCGATTTTTGGTCGGAGAAGAGACCCTTGTTTTGGTCTCTTCTTCCCGTGGATTTTTTGGTGCCAGCGATCGCAACCGACCGCCGGCCTTGCCCCTCCAAATCCGGGAGAGTGGCCCCTCCCCTGCTACCGGGTCCGCCGTGCCGGCCGTGGCCTGAATGGCTGGTCAAGGTAGGAGATCCGTAGGTCCCCTGTTCCAGCCTGGAAGGAGCCCGAGAGAAAAAGAAGAAAAAGAGAAAAGAAAAGAAAAAAAGAGAGAGAGAAAAAAAAGAAAAAGGAGAGAGAAACTTTCTCTCTCTGCTCTCTCTCTTAGATTTTTTAGGATTTATGGAATTTAAAATAAATAAATAATAATAATAATATAATAATAATAATAATTAAAAGAAATATAAAGAGGGTTTCCAAGGATTAGTCTGAAAATCCTGGATGCTGTTGTCAAGTTGATCCATGTGGAGATATTAGATTTTAATAAATTTTAATTATTTTTAATTCGATAAATTTTAATTAAAATATGATATTTGACGTATCAGGTTCAGAGAAGGATTTTCAAGATTTCTAGAATTCCTAGTTTGAATTTTCTTTTGAGGTAAGTAGTATTTATTTTTATTGAATTTTATCTGGTAAATTATAAATTCTGAATTAAATAAATTTATGCATGCTTGTGATTGAAATTATTTATTAAAATAATTATTGAGATTATTTATGATTAAAGTTAATTGTAAAAATTATTTATGATTGAAGTTATTTGTTGAACAATTATTATGATGATGTATGATCATAAAAAATGATATGATTGATTTGACTTGAATATCATTTATTTATATTATTTTTGAAAATAATATATGAATTGAAAGACAATATGAAATTGACAACCTGACTGTGTAAAGGACCCCGTCAATGGGGGCATATACGTTGGCAATTGATTGTCCTGAGGGTTTATGTCGCCAGTGAGACTAGCGACAAACCGCCAGTGAGACCAGCGGTTTCAAAGGACTTGGCTGTCAGATGATTCACAGCCCACCGCAAGCAGATACGCGGTATTATGACCCTGCCACAGGGATAATTGGTCATAGTCATGGTTGGTAAAAAGAACTTAAGAAATTGATGTAATTAAGATGATAAGCATAATTTGAAATTATGATGAATTGAATTTTATATATGATTGATAGTATGATTATGATTTCTTGAAATTAATATTGATTTTGTTATTATCAGTAAATCGATATGTATAGTATTATTTGTCTGATTTATTCAGTTAAAGTATACACTGCTTACTGGGCTATTTAGCTCATGATGAGTTTTATGTTTTTCTTACAGATCCAAAAAATTAGCATGATGTGGGATTTCGTTGGGAGAGCGATTAGAGATGGAGTTAGCTCATTTGATTTAGATTTTCTCAGAATTGATTCAAGATTTTTTTTTTTTAGTGTTGACTTTGTCAGATAATTATTTTTCTTTTGGACACTGAGTTTTGATTTGTTATTTAAACTAAGGTTTGATTATTAAAAATTAAAAAATTATTTAACTTTGTGTGAAGATATCATGATGAGATGCCTTGCATGCTTATGGAAAAGTATTCTATGAGTATGCGGCAGTTGCCATGACCCTCGATTCAAATCTCGAGTCAGGGGCATGACAATTAATATGGTATCAGAGCATAAGTAGATAGATAAAGACATATAGAATAGAGTGAGCGAGTGATGGATAGATATTAGGAAATTGAAAGGTTAGTTATGATGATTATGAGCTGACCTGTCTCAAGTAAGTTTATAACCTTATTAAGGATAAGTTATTATCTCAAATTTATCATAGGTCAATATGCCTCCACGACGAATGAAGAATACTCAAGGAGCGGTAGAAGGGACATTAAATCCACTTGGCGATAACACTCCCCAATTAAATAGCGCACAACTCAGTAGGAGGAAATCTTTGATCCTACCGAAAATACTCCGATAGTACAGGAGGAGCTGAACATGACTCAACTAATGCAAACTCTGATCGGAGTAGTTCAAACACAGCAATAGTTACTTCAACAACAACATGCACAGCCACGTCAGTGTTGCCCAGCTATGCAACCCAAGAGGGGGGGTGAATTGGGTTTTAAATAATTTAAGCTTAACTAACTACTTATGAAAAGTATTTGTTAAAAGCTTGATGAATGAGGAGAAAGACTTTAGTTCAAGATTAATTACCTAAAGCAAGAATGCAAGGATATAATAAAGAAATAAAGAGAAACAATAAAGCACACCACAAACACAAGGATTTATAGTGGTTCGGTGCCAACCTTGCACCTACATCCACTCTCCAAGCTCCTACTTGGAAATTCTAATCCACTATACTTGTATTCAACCCGAATACAAACGTCAGAACCTCCGACACTAGCTATCCCAAGCTAGTCCACTTGTTTCCCGGGTACAAGCTAACCCAAAATACTCCGATTTCAGGTTCGGATCAACCTTCCCTTGTTTTGGAAACCCTCCAAAAACAAGAATAATTACTCACAAAGAGTAAGACAGTTTAGAGCACAAATAAGTACAAGAATAGCTCCTTAAATGACGAATATAACAATAAAAATACTTTACTCAAATGAAGAAGCCCCTTTTGGATTTCCTCAAGGTGGATGAAGAGTTGAATGAACGCTTGAGGAGAAGGTGAGCTTTGATTGAAGGCTTCTTGAAGGCTTTGAAAGAGCTCTTGATCAAGGTTGAAAAGTTGGCTTGAAAAACCCTCTCTTTGAATGCTCTTGAATGCCCTTTTGAACACTCTTGCTTTTCTCTTTCAAAATCTCTTGTATCTCTCGTGTATATTGTGGATCCCCCTTTTTGTTTTTACCTTTTGAAACCTTTTATAGCTTTAAGAAACAAGGAAAATATTTTAGGCAGAAAAAGAGCCGTTAGAGCATTTTAAGGGAGCATTAAAGGCAACTAAAATGGGCAAAAAACTAGCCGTTGCGGACAATTTCCGTCGCAGGGTCGACTCATGAGTCGACCTCTGTTGCAAAAACCAGAGATTTGGGTTTCTGGATATTTTGGCCCAAAACAGCAGAAGTCGACTCATGAGTCGACTCATGCCTTGTGGGTCGACTCATGAGTCGACTCACAGGTCGTGCCAAGCCAAAAAAAAACAGCGTGCCAAGGAAATTTTAGCGTGCCAATCAGCTCATTGTGCCATGAGTTGACTCATGAGTCGACTCATGCACTTCAAACATTCATAACTTCAAAAATATAAGTCCAAAAATAATGAAATTTTCACCAATAGATTACAAATCATTTGTTCTACCAAATGATACTATCAAATCAGGATTTTAGTAAAATTATATTTTGCCCCTGAAGAGCATAAAGACTTTTTCAATTTAAAAATATTTGTATCCCTTCAATCTGCTTTGTAATCATCAAAATCAATCTAGGAGCAATAATCTCCCCCTTTTTGATGATGACAAAATACTTGAACAAAAGCATTTATGTGAATGCATTATAGATGCTTGAAAAGAGTATGATTCTTTTGGCATGTAATATAAATGGTCATATACAAAAATAGTTTGTCCATTTTCTTAAAGATTTGAAGATATGCTCATTGGATTATGTGATTTTGGTGTTAGAGCAGAAAACTTGTTTTTGTTATCAGAGCAAGCTGTATTTTAAAAATTTGCTCATTCTCATTTGATTTTAGTTTTAGCATCAGAGCAAAAAATAATTATGTGCTTTAATTGCTTTTTATACAAAAAAATAATTATGTGTGCCAAAGCAAGTTTAAGAGTTGATTTAGAAAGTGTATTAGATCATTTTGAGTTTAAGATGTATCAGAGTAAGAGAAAAATAAATTTTGCAATGTATCGGAGCAAGAAAAATAATTTTACAATGTTATCAGAAAAAATTTTACAATGTATCAGAGCAAGTTAAAAAAAAAAATTTAAGATGTATCAGAGTAAGTTAAATTTCTTAAGATGTATCAAGGTAAATAAAATTTAAAAGATGTATTAGAGTATGTTAGAATTTTAAAGTATATCAGAGCATATTTAAATTTTTAAAGTAAATCAGAGCATATGTAAAGAAGTAATTTAAAAGTTACTTATTTGCATTATACTTAGCATTGTACTTTTGATATTGTTCTTTAAATTCTCCAATTCATTCATTAATTTCTCATAATTTGTAGTTTTGCTTTTGATGGGTTGCTTTTTCTTTAATTGCTCATAATTTATGGTTTTGCTTTTGATGGATTGCTTTTTCTTTAATTGTTTAATTTCTCTCCCTTTTTGACATCATCAAACATGGTTAACTCCTCCTTTTTCTGAAACATTCTTTAATTTCTCCCCCTTTAGAGTTTATCACAGATGTTTGCTCCCCCTTAATACAATAATTATTAACAGCAAACAACAACAAGGAGAAGACAATATTTCAACAAGGAGAATATATATAACCAAAATATGATCAACATCATTACAAAAGGTAGAAATATAAGTAAAAGATGATACCATAAAACTATAATTATTTCAATACATAGTTCATAATATAAAAGTCAACCAGCTAATTGTCAATACATGGCCCCAAAATACAGATCCTAGAACGAGACACTAACACCTAGGATCTAGTAATGATCATGAGAAGTCATGGATCGGAGTCATCAGATATGGGATGAGAAGCTGATGGATCTTGATCAGAAGTGCATCCTCTACCCCGTCTGCCTCTGGCATGAGCAGGAGAGCGAGATGAACTGGGTGGCTGAGTATGCTGGAGGCTAAGGACTGAACAGAAAGGGTGAGTCTGATGGAATCAAGTACATTCAGTGCTCTGGAAACAGACTGAAGTAGAGCAGTGAACTGAGTGGATGCATGCTCACTCGATCCTCGGATCTCTCTCCTCAGTAATTCATATCCACCCTCCAGTGCTCCTCTGAGCCTGCCAGCCTCTGCAGTGAGGTCTGTGACCTCAATAGTGGACTCCTGTGGCTGAGGATGGGCCAAAGCAAGGACTTGCCCCTGCAAGTCAAGAACTCAGCCAGTCAGTCTCCAGACGGTGTCCTCAAGCTGCTGAATCCGGATGGACTGATCTGATATCATCTGAAACACAGTGGATATGTGGGGAGTCATGGTCTGATCAGAAGAAGTGGCTCCTGGTGCAAAAGTAGTACTGCTCCACTGACTAGATAGCAAAGAAGCCACACGCTGTGATATTTGCTCGATCTGATCGTCAGCCAGTCTGAACTCTGATTGAGGTGCTCTGCTCTCTGGCTGATACACTGTGTGGGCATCCTAGTAAACTCTGAAGGGCCAGCCTCTGTATCAGGAATGAACTGGATATTCGGTGATGCTGCCCTGAAGTCATGGACAGGAGATGATGGACCTTCTTCTTCAGCTCTGTCTTCAGTTCTGTCTTCAGCTCTCTCCTCAGCTCTCTCCTCACTCTTTCTTTAGAGCCCTTGATCCAACCACCATCAGTCTTTGTAAATCCCATTCGGTGCAGGGTGTGTTGGTTGAAAGTGTCCACATGAGAGAGCTTAGTAGAAGCCTCCCCCTCACAGCTAACTCAAACCTCCTAAATACTCGAGTAAGGGCCATACCAAAAGGCAAGTGTGCCTTGGATCTGTTCAAAGTCTCTCTCATGGCCTCTATCATAAGTGCAGGGAGGTTCAGGGGGGTCTGAGTGATGACATGAAACATGATACAAACATCTCTGCTGGAAAGTAAATCATGCCTACCACTCCTAGGAAAGAAGAGCTTCGTTACCATCTGATGTAGGTTCTCATCTCAATAGACAAAATCTTTGCTTCCAATTTATTTAAACTCCCTGAATAAGTTCCCCCTAGTATAACACTGATCCCCTCTTCTTTTACTGGGAGTTCCATATAAGAGTAACCCTCACTAGGCAAATGAAGTATTTCTCCCAATATACTAGAATCCAAGCAAATATCAATACCCTTGACTGTTGAAGTCACTGACCCATTTCCATAATGTAGATTCATTCTCTAACTAGGTCAACATAGGTGACTTCCTTAAGGGAGCAGTAGAAACCCCATCCTTGGTTTTTAATCTTGGTTGCAAATGTAAAACCCTCTTTTTCAAAGAACTGAAAATCTATATTCTTCCCGGTTTGAACTTTTCTATCAGATAGAGGATTCTTACTGGGGCATAGGGAGGATTGAGGGGGACCTTGAGCAGATACTGAAGCTGGAGTGGGAGCAGTGGAAGACTGAGCAGCTTGCCTTTTCTTTCAGATATTTTTTTCAAGCTCACGGACTGACTTTCTTCTTTGGGGAAGCTTCATCTTCGGAGCCATATTCACTACAGTAGCAGGCAAGGAGACTTGGAGGAACAAGTGAATGAGTGGAGGAGGGATCACAAGAGAGTGAAGAGGGATTTTGGTGGAGAAAAGTGGTGGATTTGGGAAGAACGGTGGAGTGCTAGGGCACGCTCCAACCGTGCCAAACAATGGGAGAAAGCACAAAAATCCTTTCCAAGGTGGCGATTTTTGTGGAGAGGAGGAGGGAGAAGTGCCTCGAGTTAGATCCTTGGATTTGGAGCAAAAGAAAATGGGGAAGTCGGCTTTTGGAAGGAGGAAGATGAAGGAATGGGTCGGCTCACGAATAGGATCCCATATAAAAACAAGGAGCCCTGGGAAGTTTGAAGAAATTACAAGTTTGCCATTGAGTCGACTCGACTCATGAAGTTCAGAAATTCAGAAAAAATGTGAATAAATTCCAAAAAAATTGAAATTTTGGGAGAAAAATTTTGCTCAAAGACAAGTTTTTAGAATGATAAACTTGAGCTTTTGGGACCAAGATAGATGTTGGAAATTGAGCTCTAAGAATTTTTGACATCAATTCTTTGGAAATTAAAATTATTTAGGCATATGGATCAAGAATTCCTAGATTTCTCTAATCTCACAGAATCTATCCTCGCTAAGGGCCTTTGTAAAGATATCAGCTAATTGATTTTCAGTGCAAACATATTCAAGAATTATATTTTTGTTTTGAACATGCTCTCTTATAAAATATGTCTTATTTCAATATGTTTGGATCTTGAGTGTTGAATTAGATTTTTAGATAGATTTATGGCACTTGTGTTGTCACATCTTATTAGTGTTTCATTAAGTTTGATTCCAAAGTCTTTGAGTTGTTGCTTAATCCACAAGATTTGAGCACAACAACTTCCGGCTGCAATGTATTCGGCCTCAGCCGTAGACAGTGCCACCGAATTTTGTTTCTTGCTAAACCATGAGATTAGGTTAACTCCAAAAATTGGCAAGTTCCACTTGTGCTTTTTCTATCTAATTTACATCCAGCAAAATCAGCATCTGAATATCCTAACAAATCAATTTGTGAGTCCTTAGAGTACCATAACCCTAGAGTTTGAGTACCATTCAAGTATCTAAGGATTCTTTTAACAGCATTCAAATGAGATTCTTTAGGATTAGATTGATATCTAGCACATAAACAAACACTAAACATGATATCAGGCCTACTTGCAGTTAAATATAATAATGATCCAATCATACCTCTATAGTATTTTAAGTCTACACATTTACCTTCATCATCCTTGTCAAGCTTACATGAGGGACTCATTGGTGTGCCAATAGGTTTGGAGTTCTCCATTCCAAATCTTTTGAGTAGTTCTTGGTGTACTTGCTTTGGGTGATGGAGATTCCCTCTTTTGATTGTTTGATTTGGAGTCCGAGGAAGAAGGTGAGTTCTCCCATCATGCTCATCTCGAACTCCCTCTGCATAAGCTTAGCAAAGTCTTGACAAAGGGATTCATTAGTAGACCCAAAAATTATGTCATCAACATAAATTTGTATAACTAGCATATCATTTTGATTTCTTTTAATAAAGAGGGTTGTATCTACATTACCTCTTGAAAAACCATTATTTAGTAGAAATTTGCTTAGCCTATCATACCATGCTCTAGGTGCTTGTTTTAATTATATAAAGCTTTATTTAATCTAAAGACATGATTAGGAAAAGCATGATTTTCAAATCCAGGGGGTTGTTCTACATATACTTCTTCAGCAATATATCTATTTAAAAATGCACTTTTAACATCCATTTGAAATAATTTGAATTTCATAAAGCAAGCATATGCAAGTAGAAGTCTAATAGCTTCTAATCTAGCAACAGGTGCAAAGATTTCATCAAAATCAATTCCTTCTTCTTGATTATATCCCTTAGCAACCAGTCTTGCTTTATTTCTAATTACATTTCCATGCTCATCTAATTTGTTTCTAAAGACCCATTTTGTGCCAATTATTGAATAATTTTTAGGTCTTGATACTAAGGTCCAAACATTATTTCTTTCAAATTGATTAAGTTCCTCTTGCATTGCATTAATCCAATTATGATCATTTTCAGCTTCTTCAAAATTTTAGGTTCAAGATGAGATACAAAAGCACAATGATTAACTACATCTCTAAGTGAAGAACGGGTTTTTACCCATGCATAGGATCACCAATAATTAACTCCTTAGGGTGGTTGTGAACATACCTCCATTCCTTGGGTAGGTCATTTGTACCTTGAGGTTGTTCTTGAATTTCTTCACCTCTCTCATCTTGTTTGTCTTCTTGATCTTTATCTTCTGGAGTTGCTGAATCTTTCAGAGTGATCTCCTTCATACCTTCTATTAGTGGATCTATCCCGATGATCTTTCCTTTGCCATTATCTCCAAAGGTGACCATCCCTCCATCCTTAGCATCAAGCGTGATGAATTATGATTCATCACCAGTCATGTGTCTCGAGCATCCACTGTCAAGATACCATTTCCTGTTTCCTCCTTGGGATGCTAGACACACCTCTTTTTCGTGTGCCATAAGGCACAGGTTGGCTTGTTCTGTTGAGGTTTCCTCATCGGAGCTTGAGTCATCACTCGCACTCCAAGTCGCCATCATTGCTTTCTTTTTGAACTTTTTGGGACCTTTCTTCAGTTGTGGACATTCGGATTTGAAATGTCCCGGCTTCTTGCACTCGTAGCATATAAGGGGTTGATCTTTCTCTTTCTCTTTGCTTTGTTCCCCTTTTGTGAATGACTTCTTTCTCATTCTCTGTTTCCTTTTTCTTAGAAACTTCTTAAATCTCGGGTGATGGTGCCATCTCTTCATCCTGTTCTTCATCTTCAGTGTCATCCGTTTCATCATCAGGCGAAGCTGTGATTTGAGGGCAATGGTTCTTTTCTTTTGACTTCATCCTCTTGATGTTGCTTCATGCTAAGTTCATGAGTCATCAAGGATCCAAGAAGCTCTTCTAGAGGTAGAGTGTTCAAGTCCTTTGCTTCTTGGATGGCAGTCACCTTGGCTTCCCAAGTTTTGGCAATGACCTGAGAATCTTCCTTACAAGCTCACTGTTAGTATAAGATTTGCCAAGACTCTTCAAACCATTAATTATATCAGTAAAACGAGTAAACATAGCAGTTATGGACTCATCATGCTCCATTTTAAACAATTCATATTTATGCACAAGCATGTTTATTTTAGACTCTTTTACTTGATTTGTTCCTCATGGGTTACTTCTAACCTATCCCATATTTCTTTAGCAGATGCACAAGTAGAAATGCGATTAAATTCATTTGCATCAAGTGCACAATAAAGAACATTCATAGCTTTAGCATTTAATTGTGCCAATTTCTTATCAACCTCATCCCATTCTTTTTCGGGTTTGGTTGACTCCTCACCATCTATAATCTTGGTGGGTGTGTGAGGACCGTTCACTATGATACTCCACATATCATAGTCAGTGCTTGTATGAATATCTTCATCCGAGCTTTCCAATAGGTGTAATTAGACCCATTGAAAAGTGGAGGTCGGTTGGTAGATTGCCCCTCGGCTAGAGAAGTACCGACATGGGTTGCCATAGATCTTTGGCTCTTTGATTGTTAGATCAAAGAAGGGCTAGAGCACGGGCTCTGATACCACTTGTTGCCCAGCTATGCAACCCAAGAGGGGGGGTGAATTGGGTTTTAAATAATTTAAGCTTAACTAACTACTTATGAAAAGTATTTGTTAAAAGCTTGATGAATGAGGAGAAAGACTTTAGTTCAAGATTAATTACCTAAAGCAAGAATGCAAGGATATAATAAAGAAATAAAGAGAAACAATAAAGCACACCACAAACACAAGATTTATAGTGGTTCGGTGCCAACCTTGCACCTACATCCACTCCCCAAGCTCCTACTTGGGAATTCTAATCCATTATACTTGTATTCAACCCAAATACAAACGTCGGAACCTCCGACACTAGCTATCCCAAGCTAGTCCACTTATTTCTCGGGTACAAGCTAACCCAAAATACTCCGATTTCAGGTTCGGATCAACCTTCCTTGTTTTGGAAACCCTCCAAAAATAAGAACAATTACTCACAAAGAGTAAGACAGTTTAGAGCACAAATAAGTACAAGAATAGTTTCTTAAATGAGCGAATATAACAATAAAAATACTTTACTCAAATGAAGAAGCCCTTTTTGGATTTTCTCAAGGTGGATGAAGAGTTGAATGAACGCTTGAGGAGAAGGTGAGCTTTGATTGAAGGCTTCTTGAAGGCTTTGAAAGAGCTCTTGATCAAGGTTGAAAAGTTGGCTTGAAAAACCCTCTCTTTGAATGCTCTTGAATGCCCTTTTGAACGCTCTTGCTTTTCTCTTTCAAAATCTCTTGTATCTCTCGTGTATATTGTGGATCCCCCTTTTTATTTTTTACCTTTTGAAACCTTTTATAGCTTTAAGAAACAAGGGAAAATATTTTAGGCAGAAAAAGAGCCGTTAGAGCATTTTAAGGGAGCATTAAAGGCAACTAAAACGGGCAAAAAACTAGCCGTTGCGGATAATTTCTGTCGCAGGGGTCGACTCATGAGTCGACTCATGCTTCAGGGGTCGACTCATGAGTCGACCTCTGTTGCAAAAACCAGAGATTTGGGTTTCTAGATATTTTGGCCCAAAACAGCAGAAGTCGACTCATGAGTCGACTCATGCCTTGTGGGTCGACTCATGAGTCGACTCACAGGTCGTGCCAAGCCAAAAAAAAACAGTGTGCCAAGGGAAATTTTAGCGTGCCAATCAGCTCATTGTGCCATGAGTTGACTCATGAGTTGACTCATGCACTTCAAACATTCATAACTTCAAAAATATAAGTTCAAAAATAATGAAATTTTCACCAATAGATTACAAATCATTTGTTCTACCAAATGATACTATCAAATCAGAATTTTAGTAAAATTATGATTTTGCCCCTGAAGAGCATAAAGACTTTTTCAATTTAAAAATATTTGTATCCTTCAATCTGCTTTGTAATCATCAAAATCAATCTAGGAGCAACAGTCAGCATTTTCCACCGACATCTGGACATGGAGAACATCCGATGCAGAGAAACAATATCGTCGAGTTTAAGAAGCTAGCCCCTCCAGCCTTCAAAAGGACCATCGAGCCACTGGAAGCAGATAACTGGATTATGGAAATGGAGAAGGCATTCACCGTGCAAGAATGCCATGATGAAGAGAAGATCCGCTTCACAGCATATCTGTTACAAGATGAGGTATACAACTGATGGCGTATATGGAATAAAAATATGAGCATGAAGGATACCACTCACTTGGGAGAGATTCCGAGATGAATTCTTTGACAAGTACTTCCCTCAAAGTGTCAGAATACAGAAAGAGTAGGAGTTTATTCATCTGAAACAGGAGAACAGCTCCGTTGCAGAATATGAAGCTAAATTTATGGAGTTAGCCAAGTTTATTCCAAGATTAGTTGAGATTGAACAAGACAGAGTACATAAATTTGAAATGGAACTGAAGACAGAAATTAAAAAATAAGTTATACCCTATGAGTTAACTACTTATGCCTCAGTGGTGAATAAAGCTCTAATAATTGAGAGAGAAGTTAATGAAGCACATGCGGAGAGAGAATGAAATCAGAAGAAGAGAAATAGGTTTGGTAGAACTCAAGGACGAAATCAGAATAATAAAGATCCAGCAAAGAAGCCAGCAATTGATAAGAATCATGAGAATGAGATAGCTAGATATTCGAGATGTGGCTGATGAGAGCATGAGTCTGCTAATTGCCCATGAATACTGATTCTTATTTTAGATGTGGACAGAAAAGATACAAGATTGTAGATTGCCCCCAGAGGGATGAGAATAGACCCACACAAACAAAGGACGGAGATCAAAGGCCGAAAACTCAAGGAAAGATCTATGCACTCACACAACAGGATGCTTAGGCCTCCAATGCTGTGGTGACAGGTATCATTCCTGTATCTGATATTCATGCTTCAGTTTTGTTTGATTCTGGTGCTACACACTCCTTTATATCCACTACTTTTATTAGACAACATGATATAGTATGTGAACCTATGAAAATCAAATTATATGTTGAGACATCAGTAGGTGGTATTTTGAGTACCGAAAGTGTGTGCAAGTCATGTAGTATCAGAATAGGAGAAAGAGAATTACCGACAGATTTGGTGGTCCTAGATATACATGATTTCGATGTCATTCTAGGAATGGATTGGCTTGCTACTTACCATGCCTCTGTGGATTGTTATGGAAAGAAAGTAAACTTTACATACAGGAAGAATTAACATTCAGTTTTGATGAAAGTACAGGAACCACCCCTCCACATTTTATTTCATTTGTGCAAGCTAGACAGATGCTAAGAAAGGGATGTAGAGGTTACCTAGTATCAATAAAGAATAAAGAACATGATGAATTGAAGCTACAGGATATTCCTATCATAAATGAATTTTTGGATGTATTCATTGATGATTTAACCGGACTACCACCAGATAGAGAAATTGAATTTACCATTGAGTTGGCACCCAATACCAATCCGATTTCTAAAGCTCCTTACAGAATGGCCCCTATGGAGTTGAAGGAGTTAAAAGATCAATTACAGGATTTATTGGATAAAGATTTTATAAGACCTAGTATTTCTCCTTGGGGAGCTCTAGTCTTATTTGTGAAGAAGAAAGATGGTAGTATGAGACTTTGTATCGACTATAGAGAGTTGAATAAGAATACTATCAGAAATAAGTATCCTCTACCTCGAATCGATGATTTGTTCGATCAACTGCAAGGTGCACAAGTCTTTTCTAAAATTGATCTTCGTTCAAGATATCCTCAGTTAAAAATCAAAACAGAGGACATACCAAAGACTGCATTTAGAACTCGTTATGACATTATGAATTTTTAGTGATGCCATTTGGGTTAACCAATGCTCCAGCGTCTTTATGGATTTAATGAACAGAATATTCAGATCCTATCTTGATAAGTTTGTTGTCGTATTTATTGACGATATCTTGATATATTCAAGAAGCAAATTGGAGCATGAAAACATTTACGGTGTGTACTACAAATATTGAGGAAAGAAAAACTTTATACCAAATTTAAGAAGTGTGAATTTTGGTTGGACAAAATAGTCTTTTTACGATACATCGTGTCTAAAGATGAAATTTTTGTGGATCCTATAAAAGTGGAAGCTGTGATGCAGTGGAACAGACCTACAAATATTTTGAGATTCGAAACTTTTTGGGAATGGCAGGATATTATAGACGATTTGTAGAAGGATTCTCCCGTATTACTGCACCTTTGACTCTCTTACTAAAAAAGGAGTTAAATTTGAGTGGATCGAAGATTGTGAACAGAGTTTTCAAGAGTTAAAACAACGATTAGTTTCAGCCCCTATCCTTACTATACCAACAGGAGATGAAGGATTCACAATATATAGTGATGCATCTAAAAAGGGACTCGACTGTATATTGATGCAACATGGTAAGGTAGTGGCCTACGCCTCAAGACAATTGAAACATATGAACAGAATTATCCGACACATGATTTGGAATTAGCTGCAGTGATTTTTGCCCTAAAAATTTGGAGACATCACTTATACGGTGCGCAGTGTGAAGTGTTTACTGATCATAAGAGTTTGAAGTATATTTTTACGCAGAAAGAATTAAACATGAGACAGAGAAGGTGGGTAGAACTGTTGAAAGATTATGATTTAACAATCCATTATCATCCCGAAAAAGCTAATGTTGTTACTGATGCCCTTAGTAGAAAATTTGTGGAAAATTTGGCGGTTTTAATCACACATCAAAGTCAATTATTGGAGGATATAAGAAAACTGGAATTAGACATCCGAATATATAACTCAACAGTACGATTAGCCAACATGAGGGTTCTGCCAGCACTCATTGAAAGAATTACAGTTGCCCAGAATGATGATCCACAACTAATGAAAATAAGGAATTCAGTGGAAGCTGGTATTCAATCTGAATTCAAGATACATGACGATGGTTCGTTGAGGCTCAAAAATAGAATTTACGTACCCAATGATTTAGTACTCAAGCATAAAATACTTCAGGAAGCACATCAGACCAGTTATACAGTTCATCCGGAGGTACTAAGATGTATAGAGACTTAAAGAAAATATACTGATGGAATAATATGAAGAGAGAGATCGCTCAATTCATGGCTCAATGTTTGGTGTGTCAACAAGTTAAAGCTGAACATCAGAGACCTGCGGGACTACTTCAACCTCTTGATATTTCAGTATGGAAGTGGGAACATATCACTATGGATTTTGTAACTGGACTACCTAAGACTCCAAGTAAAAATGATGCAGCCTGAGTGATTATGGATCGATTGACAAAGTCTGCACACTTTCTATCAATTAGAGTTGGATTTACTTTGGAAAGACGAGCAAAATTATATATGAAAGAAATTGTAAGGCTACATGAAATTCCAGTGACCATCGTATCGGATCGAGACACCAGATTTGTATCACAGTTTTGGAAGAGCTTACACAAGGTATTAGGAACAAAATTGAACTTCAGTATAGCTTTTCATCCACAGACTGATGGTCAGTCAGAGAGAACTATTCAGATCTTAGAAGATATGTTGAGAACTTGTATTTTGGATATAAAAAGTTCATGGAATGAGCATCTACCTTTGATTGAGTTCGCTTACAATAACAGTTATCAGGCTAGCATTGGTATGGCACCTTATGAAGCATTATATGGTAGAAGATGTCGATCACCGATTCATTGGGATGATGTTGGTGAGTGGAGAATATTGGGTCCGAACTTGTTCAACAAGCAATCGAGAAGATTCAATTAATTAAAGAATGATTTCGACAGCACAAAGCAGACAGAAAAGTTATGCAGATAACAGGAGATGAAAATTAGAATTTCAAATTGGTGACCATGTATTTCTTAAGTGTCTCCTTCAAAAGAATCTCAAGATTTGGCATTCGTGGAAAATTGAATCTTAGATATGTGGGTCCGTTTGAGATTTTGAAAAGAATTGGTGAGGTGGCGTATAGACTTGTCTTACCACCTTCACTTGCAGGAGTACATAATATTTTTCGTGTTTCTATGTTTAAGAAATATTTATCAGACCCAAGTCACATCGTGGAACTTGAACCATTGCAACTAGAAAGGAGTTATCATATGAAGAATATCCTGTACGGATCATGGACCGTAAAGAACAAGTGCTGAGACATCGCAACATTCTTTATGTCAAGGTACAGTGGAGTCGACATTCGAAAGAGAAGCTACTTGGGAACTAGAGGAAGAAATGAAGCAAAAATATCCCCAGCTCTTCGAGACCACAGGTATGAAAAATTTTGAGGATGAAATTTTTTTTAGGGGTGAAAAATGTTATAGCCCAAGCCCAAGTCCAATTTAAAAGACCCAAGCCCATATAAAAAAAAAAACAAAACAAAGGAGAATAGGGGAACCGGGAAGAAGACTCCCGGTAGGAGTCTTCTTCTCCGATCAAACCTCGAAATCGGGAGTCCTAGGACCTCTCAGAGTCCTAGGGCTCTCTATAAAAAGACCTCCAATTCCTTAGAAACTGATCATCGACTCTCTTCCCCTCTCTTTCTCTCTGATTTCTCGATTTGGAGCCGCGGATATCCATTTTGTTCTTGCCGTGATTGCTCACCGACGAGGTCATCGGAGGTCGAAGTAAGTCTTCCTTCCTTCCTCTCTTCTTTCCCTTTCTTTTCGTACCTTTGTGCGTGACTGCCGGCGACGGGTGTCGCTGATTTTTGGTCGGAGAAGAGACCCCTGTTTTGGTCTCTTCTTCCCGTAGATTTTTCGGCGCCGGCGATCGCAACCGACCACTGGCCTTGCCCCTCCGAATCTGAGAGTGTGGCCCCTCCCCTGCCGTCGGGTCCGCCATGCCGGTCGTGGCCTGAACGATCGGTCAAGGCAGGAGATCCGCAGGTCCCTTGTTCGGCCTGGAAGGAGCCCGAGAGAAAAAGAAGAAAAAGAAGAAAAAGAAGAAAAAGAAGAAAAAGAGAAAAGAAAAAAAAAAAGGAGAAAAAAAAGAAAAAGGAGAGAAAACTTTCTCTCTCTGCTCTCTCTTAGATTTTTTAGGATTTATGGAATTTAAAAAAAAAAATAATAATATAATAATAATAATTAAATGAAATATAAGGAGGGTTTCCATGGATTAGTCCGAAAATCTTGGATGCTGTCGTCAAGTTGATCCATGTGGGATATTAGATTTTAATAAATTTTAATTATTTTTAATTGATAAAATTTTGATTGAAAATATGTATTTGATGTATCAGGTTTAGAGAAGGATTTTCAAGATTTCTAGAATTCTTAGTTTGGATTTTTTTTGAGGTAAGTAGTGTTTACTTTTATTAATTTTATCTGATAAATTATAAATTCTGAATTAAATAAATTTATGCATGCTTGTGATTGAAATTATTTATTGAAATAATTATTGAGATTATTTATGATTAAAGTTAATTATAGAAATTATTTATGATTGAAGTTATTTGTTGAACAATTATTATGATGATGTATGATCATAAAGAATGATATGATTGATTTGACTCAAATATCATTTATTTATATTATTTTTAAAAATAATATATGAATTGGAAGATAATATGAAATTGACAATCTGACTGTGTAAAGGACCCCACCAATGGGGGTATATACGTTGGCAATTGATTGTCCTGAGGGTTTATGTCGCCAGCGAGACCAGCAGTTCCAAAGGACTTGGTTGTCAGATGATTCGCAGCCCACCGCAAGCAGATATATGGTATTATGACCCTGCCACAGGGATAATGTGGTCATAGTCACGGTTGGTAAGAAGAACTTAAGAAATTGATGTAATTATGATGATAAGCATAATTTGAAATTATGATGAATTGAATTTTATATATGATTGATAGTATGATTATGATTTCTTGAAATTACATATTGATTTTGTTATTATCAGTAAATCGATATGTATAGTATTATTTGCCTGATTTATTCAGTTAAAGGTATACACTGTTTACTGGGCTATTTAGCTCATGATGAGTTTTATGTTTTTCTTACAGATCCAAAAAATTAGCATGATGCGGAATTTCGGTTGGGAGAGTGATTAGAGATGGAGTTAGCTCATTTGATTTAGAATTTTCTCAGAATTGATTCAAGATTTTTATTTTTTTTTAGTGTTGACTTTGTCAGACAATTATTTTTCTTTTGGACACTGAGTTTTGATTTGTTATTTGAACTAAGGTTTGATTATTAAAAATTAAAAAATTATTTAACTTTGTGTGAAGATATCATGATGAGATGCCTTGCATGCCTATGGGAAAAGTATTCTATGAGTATGCGGCGATTGCCATGACCCTCGATTCAAATCTCGGGTCGGGGGCGTGACATTATTAGTGATGAAAATACAGTTTTCATCGCTAATAAATACCATCCATATTTTTTTTTCTTCTAACAATTTTTTTTTTCAAAAAAATAAAAAAATTATTTTTAAAATAGTTTTATAGATGAAAATTCTTTTTCATTACTAATAATTTTTTTGATTAACAAAATTTTCTTTTCCAAAAATTGATTAAAATAATATTTTTAAAACTTGATTGCTGATGAAAAATAAATTTACATCATAAATAAATTTTTTTAAAAAAATTTAAGGACTATTTGTGATGAAAACTCAATTTACATCACTAATAATTAAAAAAAATTTCTTCCAAATTTTTTTAGTCTAAAAAAATCTTCCTAATAATAATTTCATAAAAATTAATTTTGAATTTTTTTCCACCAAGAAAATTTTTCATCCAAAAAATTTAACAAAAAAAATGACATTAAAAAAATATTCATGATGAAAAATAAAATTAGTTTTCTTTAATCTAAAAAATTTTTGATCTAAAAAATTTTTTAAAATAATTTTATTGAAAAAATTAATATTTTATTAATCAAAAAAAATTTATATAAATAGTTAATTTATATTTTTCTTCAGAAAAAGTTCTTTCTTTCAAAAAAAAATTATGTACATAAAAAATATAATTATGCTAAAAAATTAATTTATGTTGCTAATAATTGTTATAAGAACAATTCTTCAACTTTTGTAATAGAATGGATACTATGGGAGATCGATAGTTTTGAGATCTTTGATCTTAAGGAGCTCATCTTCTTCTTGGAGTCCTTGTTTCGGAAGTTAGAGTACAAAAATATCATGATAATTCTGAGATCATGAGAGAAATTTATCAAGATTGAGATTTGAAGAATAGGATAGGGATAGAAAGTTAGAAGTCCAAAAGCTCGTATATTGCATGTATGTGATGATCGAGCTTGAAAAATTTAAGTGGAATTGTATGAGCATTAAAGATCTAGCAGTTAACCAGAATTAAAGCAGACCTACTGGTAGTGCAAGTTGTATTATAAAGTACAAGCTCATATTTATGCTTTGCATTACTAGGAAGATGAGTGCTCGTATTATTTATCTTCTTATGATTGGAATTCCTACAGAGATACATTTGAGCATCGATTGATGCAGAAAGTATGGTATCTTTCGAGATCATAGAAGCTATGTTAGAATGTACTGCTTAACTATTTGATTTTTGCATGAAAAGAGGCTCCTTTCATACTGTTTAAGGAACACACTTTATTAGAAAGATTCATTGATATCACTAGTAACAGTGACAGCGATGAATAAATAAATTTTATATCGTAAATAAATATATAGCTCATTTTATTTAAAAAGATCTATTCATTCTAATCTATGAATATCATCCATTTTCATATGATTTTTCTATACAAAAAGTTCGATCGGGATCATAACTCATATTTGCTTTTTTATCACATAAAAAAATAAAAGATGTATACAGCTGCTATAAAAAATAGATGCTGTTGCCTTACACAAAATTAAAATTTTAAATTTTATGATTTTTTAAATTTTTAATTTTTTTACATATTGGTGATAAAAATATTTTCATCGTAAATAATTAACTATTTGTGATGGAAATATACTTTTCATCATAAACATTAAATTATTTATGATGAAAAATTTTCATCATAATAATAAGCAACTTTTGATTGTTTTAAATTTTTAATTTTTTAAATATTGATGATGAAAATATTTTTATCATAAATAATTAAGTATTAATGATATAATTTTTTTCATTGTAAACACTTAGTTATTTATGATGAAAAATTTTTATCACAAATAATAAGAAATTTTTGATTTTTTAAATTTTTATTTTTTTAACTATTAACGATGAAAATATTTTCATCATAAATAATAAGTATTTATAATAGAATTATTTTTTATCTCAAATAATTGATTATTTATGATGTAATAGTTTCATCATAAATAATTTATAATTTTTAAATTTTTTAAATTTCTTATTTTTTCAAAATATTGGTGACAATAATATTTTCATTAGAAATAAATTTATTAATGATGAAAATTAGTTTTTCATCATAAATACTTAAATTATCTACAATAAAATATTTTTATCATTAATATTTAAAAATTTAAAATTAAAATAAATAAGATATTATTTATGATGAAAATATTCATCATCAAAAAGTCATATTTTCAATGAAAAATTTTTTTCATCATTGATATGAGACTATTTGTGATAAAAAATTATTTTTATCATAAATATTAAATTATTTATGATGAATATTTTTATCATTGTAAATAGCATTAATGGTGATGAAAATATTTTTATCACAAATAATTCCATCGCAAAAATATTTTTTTTTATAGTGTATAATTTTTTGGTCTGGGATGGAGATCCTGTTGAGCTTGATGAGAATAATGAGGATCCGATCACCTATATGGATGCAATGCAAAGGTCCGACTCTGATAAATAGCTTGAAGCTATGAAATTGAAAATAGAGTCCATGAAGGTCAATGATGTATGGATATTAATTAACCCACCTGAAGAGGTTAAATCATAGGGTGTAAGTAGGTCTTCAAAAGGAAAAGAGATGCAGATGAGAAGATGGAGACCTATAAAGCTCGTTTGGTTGTCAAAGATTATCATCAGCATTATAGTATTGACTATGATGAAATATTTTCTCCTATGGCAATGCTTAAATTCATTCAGATTATGTTTACGATAGTGGTACACATGGACTCTAAAATCTGATAAATAGATGTGAAAATAGCTTTTCTAAATGGAGAACTACAAAAAGAGGTGTATATGATACAGCCTGAGGGTTTCACATCCACAGATGAGCCCAAAATATGCAAGCTTCAGAGATCCATTTATGGATTGAAGTAGATATCTAGGAGTTGGAACATGCATTTTGATAAGATTATTAGAATGTATGGTTTCGTTAGGAACGAAGAAGAATTCTGCATTTACAAATGGATAAATAATTCTGTGGTGGTATTCTTCATTCTGTATGTGGATGATATTCTCTTAATTGAAAATGGCATCCTTGCATTACAAGGGATAAAAGTCTGGTTATCGTCTCAGTTCTCTATGAAAGACTTGAAAGAAGTATCCTACATCTTTGGGATGAAGATCTATAGAGATGGATCGAAAAGGTTGCTTGGATAGTGCCAGTCTATGTACATAGACACCATGCTGAAGCGGTTCAGCATAGAGAATTTCATGAAAGGCTATATATCGATAGGTCATAAAATTTTTCTTTTAAAGAGAGATTGTCCAACGGCTCCTCAAGAGAGAGAGCGTATGAGTAGAGTTCCATATGCTTCGGTAGTAGATTCTATAATATACACCATGACCTGTACAAGATCAGACGTGGCATACTCATTAGGAATAGTGAGTAGATACCAGTCTAATTCAGGAGAGAATCACTAGAAGGTCATAAAGATCATCTTTAAGTATTTAAGAAATACTAAGGATCAATGGCTTGTTTATGGTGAAACTGACTTGAAACTAGTGGGGTTTACCGACTCTAGCTTTCAGTCAGACCAAGATGATAGTAAAAATATATTGAGATATATTTTTATTCTGAACGGTGTAGTAATCTATTAGAAAAGTTTCAAACAGCATATCGTGGCTGACTCTATTTGCGAGGCAGAGTATATCGCGGCATCTAATTTTGCGAAGAAAGCTGTATGGTTGCGAAGGTTCATCGACGAGCTCGAAGTGACATCCTCCATCGATGGTCCTGTCCTATTATATTGCAATAGTACTATAGCCATTACTCAAGCCAAGGAGTCGAAGCCCCATTAGTGCATCAAGCATATTTTGTGCCGCTACCATCTTATCCGAAAAATCATAGATTGAGATGACATCGACCTTCAGAAGATCGACGAAAAGGAGAACCTAGCCGACTCATTTACTAAAGCTCTCAGAATCAAAGAGTTCGATGATCACAAGTCGAAGATGGGTATACGATACTATACCGATTAGCTTTAGTCCAAGTGAAAGTTATTGAAAAATGTATCTCAAAGCCAATCATCAGTCTGTTGATGATTATGTTCATATTTGTAAATGTATATAAATTTTTATTAATAAAAGTTATTTGACTTTTTTAGTACAAGTTGTCCATCTTATTTGAACTTTTATGTTGTGATGAAATTCTTAGGACTATAATTAATCGATAAAGGAGGATTTATTGTTTAGTTCTTAAAAGTGTTCACGATCGAATGATATGTTATTAATAGGATGATAGCAATATCGAGTATAGGTCGTTGTATGCCATATGAGTTGGTTGTCCTCTTAATCAAGGAGTGTGGAGACACTATTATAGCATGCAGATTGAATGTAGGAGTATATTTGTATTGAACATGACCATTTGCCGAGCACTCTGCTATCAAGAGTAGTTCGTGAAGGGTATGGATATAAGTATCCCTCCGAACTGAGATCACCATGATGACTTGTAAGCAACTCACCGTACTTTAGTATCAGACCATTTGAGTTTCTGATTAGTGATGGAAAGATACTGAATGCAGTCAAGTACTTATCAAGTCGGTGTGTGAGTCAAGATGGAATTGATCCCTCTAAATTAGTAGGAGATATGCATCGATGTATTTTAATTTAGTAAAATCTTGACCAAGATAATCCATATGATGGATTTGAAAGATTGAAATATAATGCGTTCAAGTATATTAGGGTTGACAGTCAAACCCTAGATCACCTTGAGCATTAGGGTCAAAGGGATGAATTACACGGTAACTATACGCCAGTAGGTTCTAGAATATTACTTTGCAATCTTTCGACTTATCGGGATGTTGGGTCCCATTGCTAGATGGTTACATTGATTGGCATAGAAAATTATTTTTATACTACTGGCTTAGGTTCGCACCTATGGAGTCACACACATTAGAAAATTTGGACAGATCTGATGGCTGAAGAGTCCAATTGGATTGTGACTCTGGTGAGAAGTCCCACTGGGACTGAGACTCTAGAGGAGAGTCTCACTGGACTGGAACTCTATTATTAATAGAAAATTAATTAATAATTAGGTTATTAATTGACTCAATTTGATTGAGTAAAGAGCTTTGGATCAAGTCTAATTGAATTAGATTCAGTTTGACTTAGATTGGATTTGATATGATCAAACCTGATTGCAAGAAAATTTGATCCTAATTTGATCAGAACTTTGACTCAGCTAATTCCTAAGTAGGTTAAGAATTTATTGAGATAATTGAGCTCCTAATTAGGTTAGGTTTATTTCTAATGTTGGGTTCAAATCAGATTTGATTTAGTTTAGAATTAATTTGAAAATGAAGAGTCCCAGTCGGTAGGAACTCTATCTCTTTATCCTTGTGCCATACCTAGACCCATGCCCTAATCTCAATGCCAAATTGGATTTGGCTTGAGATTTTTGGTGTGATGAGAGTGGGCCCAGTAAGGGTGGGCAACAATGTATGATGAGTCATGATCTTATCTCCTGTCTAATTTGAATGCGATCTGAATTAGAGATAAGGTGATAAGAAGGAAAGTGATTTTTCAAACAAGAAAAGAGAGGAGGTGCTAAATTATTTTTTCCTTATTTTTCTTGAGGAGTTTTTGGGTTGTGAGACACCAGATTTCCTCCTCATGCCAACCAGCAATTTTTGGAAATTTTGGGATGCCCAAAAGTTATGTTTGGTGTGGACTCTTTGGCGCCCTCTCCCTTGGATCAAAACCCTAGCCCTTGTCTATTTAAAGTGGGCTTCAATTGTTGATGCAATATGCAAAGTTCCTTACTGATTTTATTTTTTCTCCAAATCTCTTTCTCTTCCTCTCTTCCTCCTCTTGATCTCTCCATCCTTTGGAGCATTCAAGATCCTTGAAGAAGAAGGAAGAAATTAGCCTCCAAGATCCTTGTAAGCTAGCACTTCCAAAGAGCTTGATCTGCACCGATCTTCGTGTGGATGATCTGTAGAGGCTGGATGACTTTATGTGGCTATGAGCAACTTGAAAGAGATCATATCCAAGCATTGGACCAGCAGAGATCAAGAGTTTTTACTTTGGTAATGGTTTCTAAACTTTCTTGATCGTGTTTGTTAGATCTAATGGTTAGATCTACATGGCAGCATCGATTACATCGATGTAAGTTTTGATTTTTAAATCTCATATACATATTAAATCATGTTCTTTATCTTGGCATGATAGTCTAGATTAGATCTTACGCATGTAATTTAGATTAAATTATTTAATCTTATAGTTTTACTGTATAAAATTTTTGAAATTGCATGCATAGCACTACCTATGTTTCCTTCAATATGTTCTTTATCCACTTCACACTGTTAATAATATAACTTTATTTTTGAAGTTGCTAATGTTGTTTGTATTGTGAAATTCAGACACAGAAGTTGAATCAGACACCTACATTGGATGGCAATCAGTGAGTGACCTACATTGGATGGCAATTAGTGAGTGAATAAGAGGATAGAGACAGCGTATGTATGTATTCAAAAAATTCTACTTTAATTCATATATTTATACTATTGGTTTGTTTAACTCATTGTATCTAATTTTTTTCGTACACCAATTTTATACAGAAGTGGCAAAAGGTGCAATCAAGTTAGAGCTCGACTAGGAAGGATGGTGCAGAATCATCATGGCAATAGCCTCAACCATCCATGATGCACATATGGAAAGAAACAGTTGGAGTGAATAAGGGGTGGACTTATAGACTTGATCATAGGCTAGCTTGCTGACAAGCTCCTCATCTTCTACTGCACAACCTCACAAGTCCCTAAGGAGTGGATTTAGGAGCGAGAGAAGATTTATAGTATGTTTGAGAGCATATCTGCTCGAAATGAGGAGTTAGCTGCTCAGAATAGTAATTAGCTACCCAGAATAGTGAATTAGCCATCCAAAATAGTGACTTATCCGCTCGTGTTTGCTGTATGGAGGAGTTCATGTGCCTTATGATGGAGAAGATGATGGTCAATCCATCTACCTTAGCCAACCTTCATCTATAGTTCCAGCGCCGCCTCCAACAGCTACCCTTGCAAATGGTGATGATTGTGATGATGATGATGATGATCAGAAGGAGGAGGATGGGCACTTATGATTTTCTTTTTTTACTATGATTGGGATGCTGATACTTGTGATACTTTTTTCTTTTGTTATGGACTTGGATATGACAAGGATGATGATACTTGTGGAACTTCTTTTATTTATGGACTTAGATATGTGAGAAGGATGATGTTTGTGATGATGATGATGATGATGATGACTGTAACAATAATAATTAAAATAATAATAGTAACTAGTAACTATGGTGGTAGTTCAACTAAATTGTCGCTAAGTGGAATTGTCGATCTGATGATATACAATCTGCATATTGAGGATTACTATTTTTGTAATTAGTTGTGGGCACATGAATCTTATTATTTTTTTAGTAGTTCTATATTTACTAATTGTGTTGTTATCCTATTTTTGCTGATGCATGTACATGCCAAAGTCTTACCGAGCAATTAGCTCACATTATCATTTTATTTCTTTTCATAGCCATAGGATGCCTAAATTTGATCACGGGATAAATCATGGATTCTAGATATAGTAACAAAGGCTTTTGTATCTAACCAGATATATCTAAACTCTAAATTTTGTACAATTGCTCTACTCATCAGTAACTAATGAAATATATTACTTAAATTCTTATCATCTATTATTAAGTGTTTTGTTTTAAATTATCAAGCCTTGCACACCTTTTAGGGTTACATCCTAGGAGGTATGGTTGTGCCATGTGCAAAGCCTAGGTGATCCCAAATTCCAACCTTTGGTTATTTCTTTGTACAGAACACATCAACCAAGACTTTGTGATTACTGAAGATGGTTTGCACCACAAGAAGTCCATGTGACATTAGAATGGGACAGACTTCCGTGGGACTTGGATCAACCAAGCTAGTAATAGGGCCAGCCAATGCCCTAAGTGCGACACATGTACACGTCAACATAATTTCCAACCTTTATCATGATATGGTTCATTAAACCAAGATTGGTAGGTGTAAAATGCACATTTCATATGACTTTGTATAATTTAGGTATTAGGGATTTTATGTCTCAGGAGGTTGTGTCTGTATCATTTCTCTTGCTCTTGCATGTGTAGAAATTATAGATACGGCCAGGTATAAACTGAGGCTCAAACCAGTGCTTGAAGTTTTAGAAGTTGATGAAATAACTCGAACAATTGAGGAAATCGACCATCAACGACATATATTATTGTTTATTCAAATAGATATGTTGGTATTGTTTGCTTATTCAAATAGAATAGTATAAATAATTCAGTCCAACTTTTACATCAAGAAATTTGTATGCAGTTTCTACTTGTTGTTGTCCATCCAGAATTGGGTTTGGAGCCAATCCACAGTCTTCTTGTCCAATTGGAAGGCCTTGGCAAGAACATAATCAGAGATTGGTGGCTTCGCTCCAAAGACTGCATTGGCTATGGTGATGACGCCAGGGTTCTGGCTGCTGAGACTCCTAACATAACAGAGTCTCGTATCGAGTACCCGATCACAAATCTCATCATCTGTGGATGCGGTCGAGTCCTCAGGGATAGGTTGAGATCTAATCTCTGTGATACGATCCTGAAAATAAAAATTATAATTATTTTAATTTTATAATAAAATCTGATTGTGAATGAAAAATAATTGAAAAAACTGACAAAGAGCTTCTGGCTCCCTGTCGTCCACTCCCCCGACCATCGCTGGTGGGTCCACTAGTAGATATCGATCCTACCAGAAAGCTCGCTACTCTCAATATCTCTCTGTAATTTGAGAATTAATTAAAAAAATTTAAATAACTAGAGAATTATATGCTAATTAGAAATTAAAAATTACCTACCATGTGCTTCACGTGATAAGCAAACGATCTCGAACCCCCACAATGCGGCACGATCTATCTCGCCCGGTTTGCCGCATTCTGGGCACATCATTTTTGTAAAATTATCAATAAAATTAGTAGATAAAAAATTTAATTTAAGAATAAATGATTCAGTCATTAAACTATAAAAAAAAATTAGATGTGTAATCTGATATGCCGGATCCTCGTACTGCTGGCATATAGTAGTCCAATCATCTATGGTGATGCTGTCATAGGGCTGCTGCCGTACTGCCTCCTCCCCATGATCCTGCACCACCCGATACCAATGCTGATGCATGTGATAGCGATAGTCCTTGAAACGCAACGATAACTGAATGTCGATGGCTCACCTCACACGATCCTCCTCAAAATCTATGATATCAAATACACTCTGTCAATAACAAATATTTGAAGAATACTATGCAAATTAAATATTCATAATATAATTTATTTTATCTATAAGTGAGTGTAGAAAATCTCTCTTTGAGTTGGTAGAACATGACGCCAATCGAAGAGCGTCACGGGGGCATAACTGCGGCATATGATGCCCAGCTTAGTCTGTCATGGGTCATACCATCTTCTAATAGGTCTGGTGTAGCCGGCCAGTATCTCGATCCGGAGATGCTGTCCCAGGTGCTCGCATCTCCAATGCTCCAGAGTGAGGTTCTTCGATGGACCTCATCCTCGCCTCACCACCGATGAGGACTCATCTGAAACAACAATAAATAAATTATTAGTATGATCCAAATAAAAGAATCAAATTTCATTATATATAAAGTGTAATAGTTAATACCATTGGAACCTGCCTCACTGGGACCTACCAGTGCAGGATCCTCTGACAGTAAAGCCAGTGCGGCAATGGAGATCGATGGAGGTGTCTCAATCTCTGAGGCATCTGCAGGGAGCTGTGAATGCGAATGTCGTCGTCTGTCTCCTAGTGCCATATCTGCAGAAATTGAGATATAAATAAGTATAATATTGAATAATAATAGTAGAAATCAAATAATATTATAATGAATACAATTATATCGCATACCATTATTGGAAGATAAAATTAAATGAAGAATATAGATTTACTCATCAATATTCGTTTCTTCCTTGATGTGTAAATTCACGTCCGAATCACAGTAATCGATATATGTGTCGTCTTCTATCTCATCGTCATTTATGAACTGATCGTCGTCCTTCGACTCATCAAGATTAAATACAAAATCAGCTTCAACTTCGTTGGATGGAAGATCGCTTTATTCAAAGGTGCCGTTACTAGTTCTTCATCAACCAAAAGCTTGGCTAATGTTTTTTTTTTTGCTTAAAAGCTTCCTCTTCATGTAAATCCAAATTTTCATCCATCTCTAATCGAGTTGGTATGTCATATATGTCTCTAGATGTTATTTTTGTACAATATGCCAATTACCTCGATACTTTAGATCCTTCAAATATATTATTTGTTTCGCTTGAGTTGCTAATATATACGCTCATTTTGGTACCATGTTTGTGCAAGATTTATATTGATAAGTTATGAATTGATATGAATACCAATCTTTTTATTACTAAAATCTCATCATTCACACTGAAACAAAAATACAGAATTACTGGATCCATACTTCAGTTCTATGATATCTACCAGTACACCATAATAATCAATCTCTTCTTCTCCTTCATATCTTGTTATAGCAATTTTACTATTTTGGATCCGTCGTTGTATCTCAAGCTCCCTTATGTGAAATCTCATTTCTGCAATGATACAGGATGTGTAGTGATTAACCCTTCGATCGGGACCACATGCTAAATCGTGCAACTCATCGGTCGCACTCACTTCTTTATTGAAATACTTATATTTCATTTACATTATAAGATAAAAAATTATGTTGGTTTAAATAATATTATTTATAATAAATAAATAATATATCACTAATGCAACTTACAAGATCATCAAATTATTTTATAAATTTTCTCCTATGTTGATCATCAGCATCCATATTATTCTCTCTACATAGTATACTCTTGTGCTCACCATAAGAAGTTATGATTTTTAATTTTATATCGATATGAAAATTTTTTGAAAATTAAATAGTATGGTGAAATGATACTTACTTAATAAAATCTTCAATTTTTTCATAATTATTTAGAATGTAAAAAGTGTGCTTTGGATAGCTCGTTCACGTCCATAAATTCATATCTCCTTGCACCAGTAGGTCGAACTGTTTGTTTAAATATAGACAACGTCGGTTCATTATCACCCCATTCATGGTTTATGTTACGATCTGTACGATTTTCACCATTATTTTTTGATGTTATTGCATCTGGCTGCCCACTTCAAGAAGCTCTTTAGCCGAACCCTTCATGGATGTTTATTAAGGTAAAAATTATATTTTGTCATATCAATTAAAATATAAATATATTTTAAAATTTAAATTTATTTTTGTTTGCAGATTCTTGTGACTTAAAAAATATGTACTTAATAAAGCAAGCCTGAAGGGTTTAAGCGAAGCATAGAGCTCTAAGTGGTCACATGCCGATGTATGTAATGATATCAAACAAGATTCAATTTTTTTTTTCTAACTTACAAAGAATGAGTATAATATTCTTCTCTGATTCTCAAGTAAGTTAATCTTCAATTTTCGACAATACAGTTCTCAGAAGAATACTCCTAGCTCAATCATTGTAGTTTGACCATCACCACCCAAAAACCATGCATGACCACAGGAAGCAAACGTTGCATCATCACATAAGAGTCATGACTTTTCATACCGGAGATATTGCCATCATTGTTCCCAACACACTGCGATATGTTTGAAGCGTATGCATCAGAAAATTTTATGGTTTTGAACTATCTACAGAAATTTTCTTTTCCTCTCCAAACAGTGAATAACATACAGGTGGCATAAAAAATCTCTCACCTCGACGAACTAAATGCAACTCCGATCGATTCTCATTTTTTGCAAATCAAGGCAAATTTTTATACTATCTTTTATTTTTTCTGAAATATTCAATACAGTACCGATGATATTATCACAAATATTCTTTTCAATGTGCATTACATCTAGATTATGATGAAGTAGTAGCTGCTTCCAATACGGTAGTTCGAAAAAGTTACTTCGCTTTATTTAATTCAGCTCAGCCTCAGTATGCTTCCGCTTGTGAGTATCTGATATTTTTTCAAATTGGATGTTTCCAATGACTTCAAATTATTCTAAAATTTTTACTCCACTTAACTCCTTAGGTGGCGGATGTCGATCGGACTTACTATCAAAATATTGATTATGACGGGTCCTCCAAGAATGATTAGCAGGAAGAAACCACCGATGACCCATGAAACATATTTTTCGTCCGTGCTTTAAATATAAAGAGGATGCATCTCTATTGCATATTGGACATGCAAGATATCCTTTGGTGCTCCATCCAGATAAATTTTCATATACCAAAAAATCATTTATGATCCATAGAATTGAAGTATGCAACTTAAAATTACTTCAACTCATAGAATCATATGTCTGTACCTCATTTTCCCATAACTCTTTCAGATCATCAATTAAAAGTCGTAAATATACATCAATTTCATTACCTGGTGCTTTCGGACTTGAATTCAACAGTGACATAAAAATAAATGGTTCTTTCATGCACTTCCAAGGTGACACATTATATACAACTAGCATCATAGGCCACATGCTGTAAGAGGTACTCAGATTGCCAAAGGGATTAAGTCCATCTGTCGTTGGATCAAGCCGGATATTGCATGGGTCACTCGCAAAGTGCAGATGCTTTGCATCGAAGTCTTTTCACACTAAAGAGTCAGGCAGATGGCTAAGTATGTTCTCCTCCAGAATTCACTGCTCATAATGCCATCTCATTTCTTCAGCTATATTTATGGACATATACAACCTTTGAAGTCTTGGAATCAATAGAAAATATCTCAAAATCTTTTGAGGTATCTTCTTTACTTTCTTATTATCGATTTTGTATCTAGGCTCACCGTATTTCGGATATTCAGTTGCTTGTTCATTATCCTTATAAAATAATATACAGTCATTTTTGTAGGCATGTATAGGAGTATAGCCAAGTCTCATTTCCCACATGTATATTTTTGCTTCAGAATATGATTTCGAAAGTCTCTCTCCATCGGGCAGAACTGCTTTAATCAATGTTAAAATTTGGTCAAATAATTTCTGACTCGAACGGTTCACAGTTTTAAATGAAGTAATTTTATCAAAAATTCTAAATTAAAAAACTTTATATAATTTGGATAAAGTGGGTCTCATGAATCCCTTACAAACTGTTCAGAAGTCCTTTCTACCTCAAGCCGGAATTATGCTCATGATCAGAGTTACTTTCAGATGCAGTAGTATTCATGCATACATTTGAACAAGCACCTTGATGTAAATCATCTAACAATTCTCTAATACCACTATGTTCGACAGATCCAGCACCATCAGTACTATCATCTTCAGTATCATCATCGTCGTGCACCACTTCATTCGGATCACCCTCCTCATGCCATATCCAACAAGTATACTTCTTATCCATACCATATTGTAGCAGATGCTCCTCAACAAGTGTTATGTGACCATATATCAAATTGACACATCTCTTGCATGGACACTTTATCCGACTAGCACTGTCAGCCTTATGCCGTGCAAAGTCAATGAAATCTCAACTCCTTTTCGATATTCAGGCAAAAAAATACCTCTAGTATTCATCCAATTTTTGTTGATATTCATCTAACAACAAACACAAAATCATTAACAATCAAAATAAAGTTTAGTGGTATTCTAAATCCTGATCTGAATTTCGGACTGAATTGCATTTCAAATTTCAACTAAAATTCTGACCCAGATCTAGATCCGGATCACTTGATACAAAATGCATGATCCTATCCTTTTCAAATCATTACTGACAGGTGTGATCCTATCCCTTTCAGAAAAGTAATAATCTCATTATTGTTATTAGTGAATATTTCGTCTCATTTTCATGAAAATTTCGACAGCATCTCCCCATTGTTCTCCAAGTATACGATGTGGATATGGTGCCTACGCATCCTATCCACCATATACTTGGAGAACAATGGATAGATAACTACTGAATACCACATAATGAAATAAAATATCAACTATTAATAATAATAATATGATTATTTTTTCAAAAAATCCGAATACAGGACATCCAAGTTTCGATCTCGATGAAGATCGAAATCTGAACGAAATCTACGGCTTAATGTAATTTAAGTACCCTCTTTGAATATGCATTCGAAAATAAATTTTTAATTTATCAAAAAAGAATAAATTCATACTGAAATTTTTTTATTAAAAATTTCAATAGATTTTTTCTAAAATAAAAATATTTTTTTTATTTATAATTTCAGCAGTATACAAAACAGCACATAAAATAATTTAATTATAACAAGTAACAGCAATGTGTATTATGTTAGTGAAAAAATAAGTAGTCAAATAATTAAATAATTTCAGTAGTAATACTAAAAAATAATATGCAACAATTATAATAATTTCAGCATCATATTTCATCCTCATGAAGACTTGACCTGACCCGCCCCATCCCAACCCCACCTACCCTAGCCCGGCCCGACGCAGACCGGACTAGACCTGACCCGCCCGACTCGCCCCGACTCCACTCGACCCACCCTAGCCTGACCCGCCCCGCCCCATCCCGGCCCGAACCGAAACCGACCCTGCTCGGACCTTACCATCCCCGACCCGCCCCATCCTGGCCCGACCCGCCCCAGCTCGACTCAACCCTGACCTGACCCACCCCGTGCCGGCTCCACCATCCCTGGCCCCAGCCCGACCTAACCCAGCTCCACCCGACTCGCGCTAGCTCACTCCGCCCCATCCTAGCCCGAACCAGAACCGACCCGGCCCGAACCCTACCACCCTAACCTGCCCCATATCCCGGCTCGACCCTCCCTAGCCCGATCGGATCTGGCCCAATCGGCCCCATCCAGGCCCGACCCACCCCAACCCAGGCCCGACCCATCCGAACCCATGCATACCCGACCCGCAAGCCCCACGGCCCGCAGGCCACGTGTGCCCGACCTGCCATCCCTGGCATAGCCGCACCCCGGCTCGCTGTTGCCAGCTCCGGCCCGCAGGCCCCGGCACAGCCGCGACCCGACCCCATCCCGACTCACCATCGTCGACTCCGGCTTCGGCTTAGTGGCCCCAGCCCCAGCCCCGACCCCTCCCCGACCCACCGTCGCTGGCCCCGGCACTCCCCGGCATGTAGGCCCCGACAGGCCCCGGCACGCAGGCCCCACATGGCCATGACCCGCAGGCCGCACATGGCACCGGCCCGCCGGCCATGGCATGTTCCCCATCCCCATCCCCGGCTCGAACCCACCCAAAAAAAAAAGATGAGTTGATGTCGTCGGCTCCGACTCTGGCTCACCGAACCCGACCCCGGCCTGTCGTCGGCCCCACATTACCATCCTCGGCTCGCCATCGCCGTCGCGGCCTGCAGGCCTCAAGTGGCCACGGCCTACAGGTCCCATGTGGTCGTGGCCCGCCATCTCGGCCCAGGCCCCCCATCCCCGGCACACCGGCCCCGGCATGTTCCCCATCCCCATCCTCGACCGAAACCCACCCAAAAAAAAAAAAAACAAAGATGAAGTCGACTCACCTCGACGGCGGAGGTGGCGGCGAAGGAAATCGGGATGGCGAAGGAAATCAGAGGCATGCGGGATGCCGAGGGGGGAGGAAGCTCACGGGAGGGGAGGAAGCCGGATTGCCGGGGGGAACGAGGAAGAAAAATGGGTTTCCGATGGGATTTGATGGGACGCGGGGTATTAGCGATGCAAATTTTTATCTCTAATAATCAATTTTTATTGTAAATAATTTGAATAAAAAATATTTACGATGAAAAACTAATTTTAATCGCTAATAATTCCAGCCAAAAAAAATTTTGTTGAAAAAATTTAGCCTCGGGAAAATATTATTGACGATAAAAATTTTCTATTTCATCACTAATTATATAATTAGCGACGAAAATTTTTTTCATCACAATAATTAATAAAAAATAAATTTTTATTTAAAAAAATTTCTCTTGACCAAGTTTTGTTCCTTGTATTATTTTCTTCCATTCATTTTTCATTCATCTCTTAGCCACAATAATGCAATAATATATGTATATATATGTGTGTGTGTGTATATATAGCTGATTCAGTAAATATATTAATTTTTCAGAATATTTTAGTATTGAAATGGATGAACTATGGTAAGAACAAAAACTTGCAACAATTCTGCCGCTTCTCATCGACGGTCATCTCGATAAAGCATGGGTGATGTAGTGCAAGCATCCACTCCTCAAGGGCCTATACTGCCACCTATTATAGAGGACCCATAACGATTCAACGACCTGATTCGACAGGTCCAAGCATTGACCAACACCGTCCAGCATTTACAGCAAACCAGAGAGCAATGACAACCCCCGAAACATGCTCCTCAAACTGTGCCCTCTCCGTGTAGCCAGCAAAACTACTTCCAGAGAATCTCCCTGGAGGTGCACGTCATTCTATCCTGATCGATCGACAATCACCATCCCATCAGGGTTCAGGCATGAAGAATAATGCCAACATTCTCTGGTCTCCTCCAATGGAGATTCGACCTTGGGCTACTATTTGTGCCTCATAAAATCTTATCGGGAAGAGGACCTCGAGCAAAAAGTCTGAAAGATCGAACATCATCTGGACGAGATTCAAATGGGTAGCCAAAGGAATGACAACATCCTCAGCTTCAATTTCCAACCATCTTTCTCTTGATCCATCCTCCAAGAATTGATTTTGGATTGATTCAAGATGCCACAGATAGCACCTTATAAAGATTGAGGATTAGGGATATCTTAATATTCTACATACTTTTCTTGTGCATATATTATTTTTTAAAAACTATCTAATATTTATTTTTATAAATATAAAAAAATTTACTATAATATATCTAAACATCCTTCAATAAAATTTTTTTATCATGAATAATCTATAATTTATGAATTTTTAAATTTTTTTTATTTTTTTAAATATTAGCGACAGAAATTTTTTATCATAAATAGTGATTATTTATAATGAAAATATATTTTTCATTACAAATACATATTATTTATGATGAAAATAGAGTTTTCATCACAAATAATTTATAGTTTTGAATTTTTGAATTTTTGAATTTTTTTTATTTATTAGCAAAGAAAATTTTTATCATAAATAATAGAGTATTTACAATGAAAATTAAGTTTTTATCATCAATATTTCATTATTGATGATGATAAATTTTTATCATAAATAATTTATAATTTTTAAATTTTTAAATTTTTTTATTTTTTTCATGTATTAGTGATGAAAATATTACATTATAAATATTAGAGTATTTACAATAGAAAATTAATTTTTATCATAAATATACAAGTATTTGTGATGTAATATTTTCATCACAAATAATCTATAATTTTTAAATTTTTTAAATTTTTTATTTTTTTACATATATTAGCGATGAAAATTTTTATCATAAATAAAATATATTTATGATAAAAAATTATTTTTATCACCAATAATAATCATTTACGATGTATTATTTTTGTTGCCAATAATTTGTAATTTTTAAATTTTTTATTTTTTTAACTATTAGTGATGAAAATTTTTTATCGTAAATACTTAAGTATTTATGATAGAAATTAAATTTTTATCGAGAATATGCCTGTATTTGTGACGTAATATGTTCATCATAAATAATCTATAATTTTTGAATTTTAAATTTTTTTATTTTTTCATATATTAGCGATGAAAAATTTTTATTGTAAATAATAGTAATTTATGATGAAATTTTAGTTTTTATCACTAATATGCTATTATTTATGATGTAATATTTTTATTACAAATAATCTTTAATTGTTGGATTTTTAAAATTTTTTATTTTTTTTTCAAATATTAGTGATGAAAAGTTTTCATCATAAATAACATGTATTTACGATGAAAATTTAATTTTCATTGCAAATACTTCTATTATTTATGATGAAACTAGTTTCATCAATAATATTTAAAAATTTAAAATTAAAATAAATATTTTATTATTTATGATGATTAATTTTATCATAAATAATTTATATTTATGATAAAATTTTATTTTCATTGCAAATATAAAGATATTTATGATGAAAAATTAGTTTCATTATAAATAAATAATTATTAGCGATGAAATTTTGATTTTCATTGTAAATATCATTATTTGTGATGAAATATATTTTCATCGTAAATAAATTTATCGCAAAAAGTGATATTTCTTGTAGTGATCATTAATTGAAGATTAACCATCCAAAATCTTCATCATAGTTAAGGCTTGAACTGGGTCGGGCCCTACCCCTATCTAAGCTAGCCCAATCCGAAAATTCTATTCAGACTTTAGGTCGAGCTTTGGCTTGATGATTTTAGAAAAAATCAGGCCTGGGTTCGACCTTGGCCTAGGCCCAAGCTCGGCCTGAACCCATTTGGGTGGGCCCGAACCATGAGGTGGCTGCAAATTCGGGCTTCAGGTCAAACTTGGGCCTGATGATTTTAGAAAAAACCAGGCCCAAGCTTGGTTCGAACCTATTTGGATGAGCTTGAACCATTAGGTGGCTACAAAGAAAGAAGGCTGCAAACTAGGAGTAGAAATTTTTTAAAAAATAAAATAAAAACTTAAAAATAGTTCTTAAATCAGGCACCAACAAAGCAAATAAGGGAAAAAGGAAAAGAGCAAGGCTTAGATCTGCAATTGAAAAATAAGGCATTGCAAGTTTTTCTGCACCTTTAACCATGAGGTGGTTGCAAGTGGTTGCTTGTGATATAACAGACCATCCAAGCTTGCCCTGCAACTGCAACAATAAAAACAGAAATGCATCACCTCCATGTCTCTCTAAACTCTTTAGGTGCACCCACACAGGCAGTCATCATAGCGTCTTTATGAATAAAGCACCACTGATTTTAGATTGGATGCAAGTCAGTAGTATTGGACCCACTTTCGGGCCGGGCCGGGCCTGGGCTGGGCCAAAGATATATCCGAGCCCAGTTCAAAATTCAAATAGACCCTATAATTAGGCCAAAGCCTGACCTGAACTATTTCAAGCCTTGCTCGAAGTCCGACCTGAATTCGGACTGACCTGAAGCCCATCGAGCCGGCCCAAACCCAGCTCCAACTCTAATCATAGTTAAATAAATATTTAATTAATTAATTAAATTAATATCTAATTAATTAATTAATTAATTAATTATCTAATTAAAATTAATTAATATATTAAAATAAAAAAATTTTAGCGATGGCTCAATCACCGTCACCGCCATTGTTGGTAATACTCACCAAAATGCAGGCTCAGAGACGTCAGTGGTGCCGGAATGATGGTGTGGGGATGGGGACGGTGATCCAATGCGGGGATGGCAGATTCGATAAGGATGGTGACAGATTCGGCAAGGGGGTTAGCATATCCGACAAGGGGGATAGCAGATCCGGCATGGGAATGATGGTGCAGAGACTCTGATGGTGTGGGGATGGTGAAGGGGGAGGCGACGTTGGGGAACCAGGAGAGGGGGAGAGGGGGGGTCTTAGTCGCCGGTGGGGAGATGGAAACTGAGGGTGGTGGGGGGAGAATGAAAGGGTGGGAGGGGGGATTGGTCGGTCATCATTGGGGGAGCCAACCCAAAAATTGAGAGGGGAAAACAAAGGCCCAAGAGGGGTTGGGGCTCGACGAGGGGGGTTGGGGGTCTTAATCGTCGGGTGGGGGAAACAAAGGCGTGGGAGGGGGGTGGGAGAAAACAAGGGCGGTCGTTGGCGGGGGAGCCAACCCAAAAATCAAGAGGACTGAGGAGGGGGGTCGGAGGTCGGGGAGGGGGGTCAGGGGTCTTGGTCATTGGGTGGGGCAAAACGAGGGTGGGGGAGGTCACCGGTGGGGAAGCCAACCCAGAAACTGAGAGGGCCGGGGAGGGGGGTCAAGGGTGTTGACCATCGGATGGGGGAAAATGAGGGTGGGGGAGGGGGAAAATCTATGGAGGGAAAACAAGTGCCGGGGGGGGGGGGTGCGGCGCGGGGCAGAACGATGTCGGGGGGGAATCAATGGAGAGATGGTTAGGGTTATTAATGCCATTGGTAATAAACATTAATGACAGAATGCTGTCGCTAATATGATATTTCCATCACTAATAATCTTACGATCTAATTAAAAAAAATAAAATTACTACTTATTAGCGATGAAATTAGCCATCGCTAAAAAACAAAAATCCTCTCGCTAATATTTTTTTCAATGGCTTATCTTTTGGTCGCCATTGGTGGTCGGTAAGAGGAGTTATTAGCATAACGCAAAATTGCCATCACTAATGGCTGTCATTAAAAAATATTTTTCTTGTAGTAAGATCCTTTAGACTAGCCACTTTATTAATTAATGCCTTACCATGGGTTTGAAATATGACCAAGTAGTTCAAGATCGAGCACTTATGGTCCTCTAGCCACTTTATTAGTGCCCCACCATGGGCTTGAAATATGATTGTGGTAGTTCAGAGTTTAGCATATGCAGTCCTTTAAGTTAGCTATTTTTCTCGGTGCCCTATCATGTGCTTGAAATATGGTTGTTGTAGTCCATAGGGCTAACCACTTTGTTATCCTATCATGGATGGTTGTAGTAGTCCATAGGACTAGTCAGTTTTTTGCCTTATCATAAGTTGAAAATATGGTCGTGGTAGACCAAAGCTGAGCACCTTAATATAATCGGATCCAACATATGTTGCTTGAGATAATTGTATGATATAACTCATTCACAAAAAGATATATTTGCTATACATATTTTATGAATCATGGTATCTTTTAGCATGATTTATATGAGTAACAACTATTGTTAGTTTCAAATTATTATTATTATATAATATTGGTGTGTGAAAATTCTTACTTGACTGTAAAGTTTACAACCCTCTCCTTCCTCTTTTTTTTTTAGAGTTACAGGTTACATGTGTTTGGCTATGCTTGCGATCACGATTAGAAGGATTGATTAGGTAAAGCATTATCAATACTAGTCAGATGAGCTTCTCTCTCAAAATCTCTCTAGAGAGAGAAGCTCCCAACCAAAATCTTTCTCCATCATTTTATTTCTTTTCATAGTCATAGGATGCCTAAATTTGATCACGGGATAAATCATGGATTTTGGAGATAGTAACAAAGGCTTTTGTATCTAATCAGATATATCTAAAATCTATATTTTGTACAATTGCTCTACTCATTAGTAACTAATGAAATATATTACTTAAATTCTTATCATCTTTTATTAAGTGCTTAGTTTCTGATTATCAAGCCTTGCATACCTTCTAGCGTTACATCCTAGGAGGTATGGTTGTGCCATGTGCAAAGCCTAGGTGATCCCAGATTCCAACCTTCGGTTATTTCTTTGTACAGAACACATCAACCAACACTTTGTGATTATTGAAGATGGTTCACACCACAAGAAGTCCATGTAATGTTAGAATGGGACAGACTCCCATGGGATTCGGATCCACCAAGCCAGCAATAGGGCCAGCTAATGCCCCAAGTACGATGCAAATACACGTCAACATAATTTCCAAGCTTTCTCATGATATGGTTCATTAAACCAAGATTGGTAGGTGTAAAATGCACATTTCATATGACTTTGTATAATTTAGGTTTTGGGGATTTCATGTCCTGGGAGGCTGAGTCTGTATCATTTCTTTTGCTCTTGCATGTGGAGAAATTATAGATACGGCCAGGTATAAACTGAGGCTCAAACAAGTGCTTAAAGTTTTAAAAGTAGATGAAATAACTGGAATGATTGAGGAAGTCGATGATCAACGACATATATTATTGTTTATTCAAACAGATATGTTGGTATTGTTTGCTTATTCAAATAGAATAGTATAAATAATTCTGTCCAACTTTTACATCAAGAAATTTGTATGCAGTTTCTAGTTGTTGTTGTCCATCCAGAATTGGGCTTGGAGCCAATCTACAGTCTTCTTGTCCAATTGGAAGGCCTTGGCAAGAACATAATCAGAGATTGGTGGCTTCGCTCCAAAGACTGCATTGGCTATGGTGATGACGCCAGGGTTCTGGCTGCTGAGACCGGCAATAGCAACAGCATTTGTCTTCCCATAGTTGAATTGGAAATGGATGAGACCTTGAGGAAATACGAACACATCACCCTTGTTAAGGACCTTCGTGAAAAGTTTGTTGGGGTTAGATGTGACAAAGCCGACGTAGAGTGTGCCTTCTAACACTACAAGGATCTCAGTTCCCCTTGGGTGGATGTGAGGAGGGTTGAGACCATAGGGTACAAAGTCTAGGCGAGCTAGCGAGATGCCAAGGGTGTTGAGCCCGGGAATTTGGTTCACATTGACTTGAGTCACATTAGACCCCAATTTGTTTCCTGTGTCACCGGGCTTGTCAAGGCCAGAGAAGAGGAAATCTTCGGGTTTGGCCATCTTCGCGTCCTTGCAGACAAACCCATTCACGAACACTGCATCAACAATTGCAAGAAAGGTAAGTATAAATGAAGAAATGATAAAAACTACACAGCATGCAAGCTAATTACATGTGCAATAACTAATTATAAGATAGCTGTTGAAGAGGAGTACCATCTGATTTACGATCAGCAACACAGAAGTCTTGGAGTTGACTGGGATCAGAAGCAATGGCGTGAGATGAAGCCAGAGCAAGGAGGGCAAGGAAGAGAAAATGGGCAGCCATCTGCTCTCCCTTAATTTCTAGCTAGCAGAAGAATAGACAGGGATATGGAGATAGGTAGTGTGGCCAATTAGCTTGGAGGAATTGGATATATATAGAGGGAGATGTACGTGCCTGTTCAGCGGCTTGAATCAGTCATGCAATTACTTTTTCACTAAAAGAGAGAGTATTCCCATGTTAGGTGACGGATTTCTAATGTTTCCCATGTGTTTGTGCTTGTCCAACTTTCATTTAGACAAAGTCGTGGCGTCTCGGCGATAATATGTGTGGATGGAAGACTGTGACAAAGTAGTTTAGAGACAAAAGAAAACGCGATATTGTTATATCAATCCGTCCACCCATTGGTTAAGGTTTGTCTCGTTCTCTTACAATATTTTCTCATATCAATCAATGGGGATCTTGGTGCAACCAATACCGAGTCGTTAGAGAACTGCAGTCCATGGGCAGGTATATATATTATATTCAACTAAGATTTGATCTGGTCGCAATGAGCAGTCATCAACCGACCTATTAGCTCACGCCGCTGTGATTTACCGGGGAGAATGACGTGCTACGTACAGAAGCACTTATGGTTTCCACGGCAGCAGTTGAAGCCACCAAACTGGTTGAAATAGCAAGCTATCGACTGGATTTGCTTTGTCTAGGACGTATTAAACCATAATGTTTTTCAGTAATGTATTCATATAATGATATTAGCATCTCAAAGCTTCTTTTGGGCCTGTTTTATCATAGCCAATTAAGCAATTTTCCTGGGAGAATTTAATTAGGCCTTGTTGGGGAAGTGGCAGTGGAAAATGTTAAGTAATATAGGGATCTTCTGTGGGTTAAGATCATTCACTTTTTCTTTATCGATTAAAAAAAGCCTTTAACATTGTAAGGGCCCGGTCCATTGATCGACAGGCCCAATAGTTTTGTTTCCCTTGCACAAATTTTAAAGCATATGGATAAAAGAAAAATGTTGCATGTGCTATGCACGTAAGAGAGAAGGAAGACTTTCGATGGGAGTCTTCTCATCCAATTTTGACTAAGAAATTATCTCTAGGGAATGCCAAAGCCTCAGGAGTCTTCCTCTTATCTGATTCCGACTGAGAAAATGATCCTAGAGCATGCCAAAACCCTAGGCTCCTTGGTCTATAAAGTGTCTCCTCTCCCTCCTAACCATCTCACTGCAAACCCAATCCATTACCGGCAAGCAAACTTTTGAGTTTTGTTCTTAATCTTTTGAGAGGAATCCTTGGGATTTTTTGACGAACTGATTGTGAGATCTCATCAGATCCAAAGTAATGTATAGATCTTCTTTTTCCTTTTCTTTTGGTCTATAGGGGGTTGTTGCTCAGGATTTAGCTGGCGAAGTGCTAGATTAGTCTTGGAACAAGGCATCCCCTATTTTTCTTTTTTTTTTCTTCTGTTGCATCGACGACCATCATCGGACTCGACCGTGATGGGATCACTGCAAGCAATTGCCGCAGCCCCCGCAGTTGAGGGGTCATGTTGTGGCCATTATTGAGGGTTCTGACCATGATTTGTGGATAAGAGAGAGAAGAACTCTCCCCTATCTTAACAAAAAAGAAGAGAGTTTTCTCTCTTTTTTTTGCCTTCTCTCCTAACCTTTTGTTCTTTTTTCTTCCTTCTCTCTCCTCTCCTTCCTTTCTCTCTCATTAATTTAAGGGGGTTAAGTAAAAGGATTCAAGGATTTAGTAATGGATCCTGTAGGAATTCAATATAAGTTTTGTAAGGACCTAATTTTGTAATGATCTACATCAATGCAGTCTTTATTATAAAATTCTACTTCTTCGATACATCAAATGTATGTATGCCATTAGATCATAAGAATTTCAGCTCATCAACAAGAGGTCTTAGATATACATCAATGCTTCTACTAGGATGTTGTGGTCCAGGAATGACTAATGTAAGAAAGATGTTATATTCTTTTATGCATATTCCAGGCAGCAGATTTAATAGAGTAATAAAGTTTGGCCAACATTAATAAGGGGCCACTGCATGACTGAATAGTATAATCCATCCGTAGACAGATCTAATCGGACATTGTGTGATTCCTGAGCAAATAAAGGGTGGCAAGCATCAAATTTCTTCCATGTCTTACTGTTTGATGGATGACTCATCATATTGGTATACTTGTGAATTCCTTCTTTGTACTTTCTCATATGCTTGATAGTACTATTGGACAAGAAAAGTCTCTGAAACCTAGAAGTGAGGGGAAGGTATCGAAGAACCTTTTATAGTATGTCCTTCTAATTTTTACTCTCTAATTACCTTGGCTTAAATTAGCTTTCACTACATTTGTCACATGAGCTCTTCAATTAGTCCTTGTAGAAAAGCATGTAATCATTATGGCATGCATCTATCTTCTCATATCCCATGCCCAATCCTTTCATCATTTTTTTTGAAGCATAGAAGCTCCCAACAAGCTTCTCATCCATCAATAGCATCTTCTTTATTATTGCTACTATTCTATCAAAATAATTGATCGTTATATTAAACTCGGCCTTCAAGTTCAACAACTCTAACACAGCTGATAATACAGTATGTATTTCATATTTTGGTCATAGTGGTTCATCAGCATCTTTGAGCATACAATAGAAATCGCTGCTGTCGGCTTTTGAATCATCCTCCATATCTCAATCAAATTCAGGACCAGCGCATCCATAACTATGTCTACCATTTTATTTGTTTCTATGTCTTACTGACTTCTAACCTTTGCACTTGTCTCCCATGTCTCACCATATAGGTACCAATACTTGTAGTTTGACATTAATCTACTTCGATATAAATAGGTAATTATTGTATCCCTATCAAGTATTTCTCTATTAATATATCTTTTATTGTAGCCCATTTTTGAACTAAGAGTGCCATATTTTCAAAAGTATAATCACAAAAGTACTTGACACCCTCCTTATATTCAACAAAAATTACCCCGTTGATTACTCGACTGTCCATCCAATAACGATTCATGGCACACTATCTAAGGATTCTGTATATACAAATACAAGAAAAAATACTTATCAATTATTTTATCATTTAAAATGATATATAATAAATACATCCTATCATCAACTGATAGGTATAAAAGGTCCTATCTCATTCAAAAATTATATTAATTCTATAGATCAATTACAGTAATCAAACGATATGCAATAGGGGTCCAAAAAAATTTTGATAGTATTTCTCCTTAGTTCTTCTCACACGACTGAAGATGTGTGAGGAGAACTAAAAAAAAATACTGATTGAAATTTTTTTCGAAACCTCAATATACCGTTTGATTACTATAATTATCTATAGAATTAATTACAATTCTCAAACTATTCAAATTGGATAGTCAATTGATCAATGTACATAATTTTTTTATCTGTACAAAATATATAAATATAAGGATGCCATAGAATATGTACATTAATCAAAAGATAGATCTATGGTTCTATGCAATGTAAAATTTTTAAAAATAGATGACTGAGTAGAAAAAAAAGAATAAAAAGTAGAGCAACAAATGGAGACTCAGAAGATGCAATATATGTTATAATAAGGATCATTAATTGAAGATCAACTATCCAAAATCTTCATCATAGTTCGGGCTTGAACTAGGATGGGCCCTATCCCTATCTAAGCTATCCCAATCCAAAAATTTTTTTGAACTTTAGATCAAGCTTTGGCTTGATGATTTTAGAAAAAACCAGGCCTGGGTCTGACCTTGGCCTAGGCCCAAGCTTAGCCCGAACCCATTTGGGCGAGCCCGAACCATGAGGTGGCTGCAAATTCAGGCTTCGAGTCGAACTTAGGCCTGATGATTTTAGGAAAAATCAGATTCGAGCCTGGTCCTAGCCCAGGCTCGAGCCTGGTTCGAACCTATTTGGGTGGGCCCGAACCATTAGATGGCTGCAAAGAAAGAAGGCTGCAAACTTGGAGTAAAAATTTATTGAAAAAATAAAATGAAAACTTAAAAGTAGTTCTTAAATCGGCACCAACAAGGTAAATAAGGGAAAAAGAAAAAGAGCAAGGCTCAGATCTACGATTGAAAAATAAGGCATTGCAAGTTCCACTGCACCTTTAGCCATGAGGTGGTTGCAAGTGGTTGCTTGTGATATAACAGATCGTCCTAGCTTTTTCTGCAACTACAACAACAAGAATAGAAATGCCTCACCTCCATCTCTCTTTAGACTCTTTAGGTGCACCCACAGAGGTAGTCATCATAGCGTCTTTATGAATAAAGCACCACTGATTTTAGATTAGATGCAAGCCAGCAGTATCGGACCTACTCTCGGGCCGGGCCTGGACTGGGCCAAAAATATATTCGAGCCCAGCCCAAAATTCAAATGGATCCTATAATTAGGCTCAAGTTCGGTCTGAACTATTTCAAGTCTAGCTCGAAGCCTGACCTGAATTGGACTGACCAGAAGCCCATCGGGCCGACCCAAACCTAGCTCCAACTCTAATCATAAATAAATAAATAAATAATTAATTAAATTAATATCTAATTAATTAATGAATTAAATATATAATTAAAATTAATTAATATATTAAAATAAAAGGACTTTTAGCGATGGCTCGATCACCGTCATCGCCGTCGTTGATAATACTCGCTAAAACATAGGCTTAGAGACGTCGGCAGTGTTGGAATGGTGGTGCGGGGATGGGGATGGTGATCCGATGCAGGGACGGCAGATTCAGCAAGGAGGGTGATAGATTCGGCAAGGAGGATGGCATATCCGACAAGGGGGGTAGCAGATTTGATAAGAGATTGATGGATCCAACAAGAGAATGATGGTGCAGAGACTTCGATGGTGTGGGGATGGCGAAGGGGGAGGCGGCGCTGGGGAACCAGGAGAGGGGGAGAGGGGGGGTCTCGGTCACCGATGGGGAGATGGAAATCGAGGGTGGCAGGGAGAGAATGAGAGGGTGGGAGGGGGGTTTGGTTGGTCATCGACGGGGGAGCCAACCCAGAAATTGAGAGGGGAAAATAAGGGCTTGAGAGGGGTCGGGGGCCGACGAGGGGGGTCGGGGGTCTCGATCGTCGGATGGAGGAAACAAGGGTGGGGGAAAACAAGGGCAATCACTGGCGGGGGAGCCAACCCAGAAATCAAGAGGACCGGGGAGGGGGGTTGGAGGCCGAGGAGGGGGGTCGGGGGTCGGGGGAGGTCGCCGGCAGGGAAGCCAACCCAGAAATCGAGAGGGCCGAGGAGGGGGGTTGAGGGTCTCGACCATTGGATGGGGGAAAATGAGGGTGGGGGGAAATCAATAGAGGGATAGTTAGGGTTATTAACGCCGTCAGTAATAAATATTAACGATGGAATGCTGTCACTAATACGATATTTCCATCGCTAATAATCTTACGGTCTAACTAAAAATAAAATTACTACTTATTAGCGACGTAATTAGCCATCGCTAAAAATCAAAAATCCTATCGCTAATTTTTTTTTTCGGTGGCTTATCTTTTGGTTGCCATTGGTGGTCGATAAAAGGGGTTATTAGCACGACAGCAAAATTTGAAGGGAAGAAAAATTATTTCTCTTCGGATGACCCAAGATGCATCTAAAATTTTTTTTATTAATCTATATGAATAAGAATCAAATTTTTATCTGATTAGTAGTGGAACCAGAGATCAAATCTCTACTAATCTGATATAAATCTTTGTGGAGGTCTGAATGTGTAGCCTCTCTACTTTGCAAGCATGTCAGACACCGTAGGAAAGCAAGATGAACTCTGATCTTCACAACCCAATCCAATGAGGAAGAAGATGTGCTAGTGTGACATCTCACACCAATAGGTGGGATGCCCAAGGAGGGCCCATGCCCAAGGAAGAAGGGGCGGCACCAAAGGGTAGAGGCTCAGGAGACGAAGAAGGACTTCTCTCTTCACACGCCTCTCTCTCTCTCCTTCTCTCTTCTCTCAATCTGATTTGTTTGCTATTTTGCTATGCATCTATAGGCAGAGACCCTCTCTATTTATAGATGAATCTCATGACCCAATAAGTCTAGGAGTCCTAACTCAAATCTGATTTAAATCAGTCCAATACTCATGAAAGAAGGATTCCTACATGAGATAGAATTGCCATCACTTATGACAACCACTTTGCACCCACTCCCTCACCCACATGGGATGCCCCAAACCAGCACCATTCTAGGTGTTGGTTGGCCCACATGAGGGAGAAATCTTAGTGCAAGTAGAATTTCTCATATCTCATCCAAAACGGATCCGATTCAAATCCAATTCGAAGTGGTTTGAAATAATTTCGAAAGGCTGTCAATCTCAAACTCTTTAGAATTTTTATATCAAGTCTAACTTAGATTTTGGATCCAATTAAGTCTAATTAATTTAGATCTAATCTAAAATCAATTAGTATTTAAATTCAATCTTTCATATGCTCCATGGATCATAGATCAGAAACTGTTCATCTCCGGGATCGAACCCGAACCTCATATATAGTGCTAGCTAGACATAGTCAACTCTTCAATCTTGTTTGATCCATAACTTAATTCTCAATCAACTTAGCTTATATGTTCAATCAAATCAAGTACTTTAAAATTGGACAGATAAACATAGGTCATTTTCTTTCTATTTTGTCTGACTTATGTGTGTGACTCTATAGGTTCAAACACTAAGTCTGTAGCACAGGAATCAATTCCTGTACTAATCGAGATACCATCTTGCAATGATTTTCGATAGTCAGATAGATCAAATAATCATAAAAATATATTTCAGAATCTATACATTTGGTTATCGTATAATTTATTCTTTTGACCCTGGATGCTCTAGGATAGTCTCAGGTTAACTATCAATCGAGATTGCTTCATCCACATTATATTTCAACTTTTCAAATCCATCTCATAGATTATCCTGATCAAGACTTTTTTAAATTGAAATACAGTGATACATCAACTCTAATAATTTGGAGGGATCAATCCCATCTTGATCCACACACAGACTTTGCAAGTACTTGGTTGTACTTAGTAGCCTTCCGTCACTGCATTAGAAATTCAGATAGTTTGGCACCAAAGTGATCTTAAGTTTGAAGTATACTTAAACCCATATATTTTGCGAGCAGCTCTTGACAGCAGAACACTCAGTAGGTGAGTTACTTGTTCAGTGACGATGTACTCCTATATCTCACCTGTATGCCATACCAGTATTACCACACTCCTTGATTAAGAAGATAATTAACCCATATGGCACACAACGACCTCCACTCGATAAATATCATTATCCTATAATGACGTATCTTTTGATCGTGAACATATTTAAGTACTATATGATAAATCTTCTCTTTATCGTACACTAGCATAGTTCTAAGGACTTCATCATAGCACAAGAGTTCAAGAAAGATGTTATCTTGTAATGAAAAATATTAGAATAACTTTTATTCAATGAACAGTAATTCATATACAAAGAGGAACTCAATCGTCACATGAATTGATTTTAGGACACAATTTCCAACAACTCTCACTTGGACTAAAACCAATCGAAGCAGTATTTTATACCCATCTTCCATTTGAAATCATCAAACTCTTTGATCCCAAGAGCTTTAGTGAAGGGGTCGGCTAAGTTTTTTTTTCTGTCGATCTTTTGAAGCTCGACATCATCTCGATTCACGATCTCTCCGTCAGGTGATAATAGCATAGAATATGTTGCAGCATCCAATGCAGTGTTGTATTCTACTTCGCATATAGAATTGGCCATAGTATGTTGCTTGAAACTCTTTCAGCAAATTGCTCCTCCATTTAAGGTAAATACATAGCTCGACACGCTTCTGCTGTCATCAAAATTTGATTAAAAATTAAAATCAGTATATCTTATAAGTTTCAGATCAATGTCTCCATAAATAAGCATTGGTCTTTAGTATTTCTCAAATACTTAAGAATTGCTTTTGCAATCTTTCAATGCTTCCATCTGGATCAGACTGGTACCTACTCACTATCCCTAGTAAATAAACCACATCTGATCTCATACATGTCATAGCGTACATGATAGATCTCACTGTCGAGGTATATGGTATTCTACTCATGCATTCTCTCTCCTCAAGAGTTATCAGATAATTCTTTTTGGAAAGACTAATTTCATGACCTATCGAAAGATAGCCTTTCTTGAAATTATCCATATTGAATCGCTTCAACAAGATATCAATGTACGTGGATTGGGACAATCCAAGCAACCTTTTAGATCTATCCCTGTAGATCTTCATCTCAAAAATATAGGATGCTTCTCTCAATCCTTTATAGAGAACTGTGATGATAACCACAGCTTCACACTTTGCAAAGCTGGGACGTCATTTCTAGTAACAGTATGTCATCCACATACAGCACAAGGAAGATGACCACAGAATTGGAAGCTCACTTATAGATGCAAGGTTCTTCTCTGTTTCTAATGAAGCCATACATTTTGATCACCTTATCAAAATGCATGTTTCAACTCCTAGATGTCTGCTTAGGTTCATAAATAGACCTTTTCAGCGTGCATACTTTCGACTCATCTGTGGATGTGAACCCTTCAGGTTGTATCATATACACCTCTTCTTCCAGCTCTCCGTTAAGGAAAGTGGTTTTGACATCCATCTACCAGATCTCATAATCTAAGTGTGCAGTGATAGCAAGCATAATCTAGATAGACTTGAGCATTGCCACAGAAGAGAATGTCTCATCATAGTAATATCATATTGCTGACGGTAATCCTTGGCAACTAGACGAGCTTTATAGGTCTTTACCTTCTCGTCCGCTCTTCTTTTCTTCTTGAAAATCTATTTATACTCTATGAGTTTTATCCCTTCAGATGAATCAACTAGTGTCCATACACCATTGATCTTCATAGACTCCATCTTGAATTTTATGGCCTCAAGCCAGTTCTGAGAGTCAAACCTTTGCATGGCCTCCATATAGGTGATCGGATCCTCATCATTCTCATTAAGTTTGATGGGGCCACCGTCTCGGATCAAAAAATCATAGTATTTATCTAGCTAATGCAGTACTCTACCAAATTTTCTCAATGGCACCTCTATTGGCTTCGAATTCGATGGTCCAAACAAACCAATTCTATACATGTCGGTCTTTCCACCTCATGAACTTCATCAAGTTCAATTTTACAGGTATTAGCTCCTTCACCAAGAAACTTCTTTTTCAAAAAGACTGTCCGACTGCTGACAAACACCTTTTGTTCTACAACGAGATAGAAGTAGTATCCTTTAATTTTCTTTAGATACCCTACGAGCAAGCATCTATCAGACTTTGTTTCAAGCTTATCTATCTTTAAACGCTTGACATAAGCTGGACACTCCCAGACCCTAAGGTGTGAGAGCACCAGCTTACGTCCAGTCCATATCTCATATGGAGTTTTATCGAAAGACTTTTTGGGCACCTTATTCAAAATATAGCAGGTAATTTTTAAAGCATATCCTCAAAAAAGATTGACAGACTCGTAAAGTCCATCATAGATCGAACTATATCTAACAAGGTTCGATTCTTTCTCTCCGATATCTCATTATGTTGTGATGTTCTAGGAGGGATCCATTATGAGAGAATCCTATTCTCTTCCAGATATGTCATGAACTCACTGGTGAGATATTCACCTTCTCAGTCTAACCGAAGGGTCTTAATACTCTTTTCAGTTTATTTTTCTACTTCAGCACGGAATCGTTTGAACATTTCAAATGATTCTAACTTATGCTTCATAAGATAGACATATCCATACTCAATAGGTCATCTGTATATGTAATAAAGTAGTAGTATCTTCCTCTGGCACTTATGTTCATAGGTTTGCATACATCAATATATATTAGACTTAAGACATCGCTGGCTCTTTTACCTTTTCTCTTAAAAGATGACTTAGTCATCTTAGCAAGTAGACAGGATTCGTAGGTTGGTAATAATTCACAATCATCTATCTCAAGGATATGTTTCTTGATCAACCTGTCAATCTTTTTCTTATTCACATGATCAAGCCTACAATGCCAAAGGTAGGCTTCACTGATATTATCTAATCTAGGATGTTTGCTGGCTGTGTACATTACACTAACAACCGTGATATTATGTATATATCATATTTTAATTATCCATGCATAATTGCAGTATCATTTATAATGATATCATAAAAATCATCATTTATTATAAACTTATAACCAAATTTGGCCAAAAGGCCTATAGAGATGACATTCATCAAAAAAGAGGGACAATAATGACAATCATCTAACATGACACTACTAGACTCGAAGATAAGCTGCAATGTTCTCAAGGCCAGAACTGGAACATAACTTTCATCTCCAACATTAAGGAACCATTTGTCCTCTCGAAACTTCCTACTTACCTGTAGTCTCTGCAACGAATTGCATATATTAATAGGACTTTCGGTATCCAATACCCAGGTAGTAGTATCATAAAAAGAGAAATTACAAGGAGTTATCATATAAGTACTTTATGAAGCAATCGATTGCTTCTTTCTCTTATTCTTAGGCCTGTTTGGGTCAAGAGTAGCTGTATAAGCAGGATAATTCTTTCTCAATGACTCAGCTTTTTGCAAAAGAAAGACTATACCTGACTCTTGTCAACTTTTGACGGTTTGCTCTACTTAGGATTGGCGGTACGGGATTTTTGCACCTTTTTCTTCTTTCCTCTCTTAGAGGATCGACGCCCTATAGATGTACCTCCCACTAAATTTACTGGCTTCTTTTGGAGCTAGTGATCATTCTCAAAAGTCTATTGTAACCCTAGCAAACTATGAAAGTTCACCGCAGGCTTCGTCATTCTATAATGACTGAAAAAGGATAGGTAGAATTTTGATAGCGAATTGAGGATAGCATCCTTACCTAACTGTTCATGCAATGGAAAGTCAAATTTTTTAAGATGTTCAATCTACTCAATCATGTACAATACACGATCGGTGACTGAAGTCTCCTCTTGCATACAGGCATTGAATACTGCAGGAGGTTTTGTGTCTCTCCACATCCTCAAGAGTGCCGAAGGACTCATTCAACATTTGAATAATCTCCTCTGGCTGTGCATCCTCAAACTTATGGTTAAGTTCATCCTTCATAGCTGCCCTCATCACGCAATATATAGTCGTGCGATCATTGAGCCACTTTATGTGTCTCTCACGGCACGAGGAGCATTGGCTGCAGGTTCTTCAGGTGCTTCATTCGTAAGGACATATAAAATCTTCTCGTGCTCTAAGATGATCTTCAACTTTCAATACCAGCTATCAAAGTTGGGTCCAGTGAGCTTATCACTGTCCAACAGTGAACAGAGGGATAGTGTGTTGGCCATAACTGAAAGAAAAAATATTAGCCTATTAGTATATGAATTATTTTTAATCCCAAAGATATGAACTTTTGTCTAAAGGTCCTCTCACAATTTTTATGAATTCGTAACCTCTACCTCCAACTCGAGAATTATGCTAATTCTTAGCGGGTACTAGAATTCACACGGACTGTATTCGGACCCGATTATGGCTCGACTAACCCTAGTGCATCCATGGTAGGTTCATAACCAATTATTTTTCTAAATAATTTTTAGCAATTAGATTATAACCCAAACATCCCTTTAGCAGGCATGTGGCACCTCCACTAAAAATCTCAATTAGGTCCAACCATTAATATGACACACCAAGTACATCTAATAAATGGATATCCAGGCCTGAGTGTGGTTCGGCCAACCTGAGCATTGATCTGAAGGTACATCATGATGGTCATATGATGAATGACAATTTCAATATGTAATAGACACCAGGCTTGTGGTGCCTCTAATACCTATTTGAAATATTAGACTCATTATCACGTACTTTAATAGAAGGTTATGATCAAGTTATCTCATAACTTTATCATTTATGGACCTAATAATTTAGAAGATTTGATTTTATTAATCTGAGAATAAGAGAAGAAGTCGATCTGCAAGCTGTAAATCCTCTCACTGACTTCATCAAGTCATGTAAAGGATTAAATATAAGCTGGTCTAAAGATGCATAAATCAGTCACACTGATTCACCTTAATGGCATGGGTCTGCACAAATTGACTAGTGATCTAATCAAAACATAATCTACATGTCGGCCAGGTAAATGAGATCAGTGAGAGGGATGTGCCCTTAACTCACCATAGAAGCATCTAGGTAAATAGCTCCCAATTAAAAACCATTTGATCGAATCTGTCAAATTTATCTGAGACATCAACTGGTTAATTAGTTTCGATTTGATCCACCAGAAGATTCAGACTCAACCACGGAGCCATGATCATGGTCCATTTATTAGGGTCAAATACATGGACTTAATCAAACTTCAACTATTAAGATTGATTGAGAGAAATTCTAATCTAATCTAATTCAACACTTGATTAGATTTAATCAATTTCTCTACTGGATCTATATGTGTTTCTAACCCTAGATCTAATCCATTAGAAGGACCTAATTCAAGCTAACCCATTGCCTATCATTTTATGTGGTGTCTTAATGATCTTCAATTCTCAAATCTAGATCTTTTAAAACCTAATTCATAATTAAATATGTGAAATATATGTTTCAGTCTGTAGAACTATTCTACAAAGATTTCAGGTAAAGCATACCATATGTGTTAATCTATAAAAATAAATTTTTATAATATATTTAATAATTAAACATACATAGATATGATCTAAATTTCATACATATATCTCATGCATCATGACAACTTTTAGATCAATACCGATTACATCTTATGTAACATGCAATTCAGATCTAAAATAATTTTGTATCTAAATTTTATCCTATTATAATGAATTATAAATTATTTTAGATCTAATCTAAATATATTTATGATCAAAATAATATATAAAAATCTGTTCATTTTTTTTCTTCATGAAATAGGATCACAATGACACCCCTACACATCATAGGAGAACCCATCAAATAGGCAAAAGAGAGATTAATCTCTTCAATCTCCTACGACTGGATGATCTGGTGATCTCATCAATCTAAGTACTCGGCTATTAAGATTTGAAATCTAATTTTATATATAATTACATCAACATGCAATTATTGATAAAATAATTTTGTGTCATGAACATATCCTTGATCTTATCAATTATGTTTTTCATCTAATCTAATTAGATTTGATGTATCATATATATCATATCAGATCTGAAATATATCTTATACTGATTATAAAATATCAATTTCAGATTTGATATCATATAAAAAATTAACTAGATGCAAACATGAATGTATAAGAAATAAATTTTTGATAAAATCTATTTTTACACAGTGCTGAATTCTGATAGGATTTAGATCTAAATATCTATCAAAATAGATCTAATTTAGATCTAAAATAAAATCTACTTCATAATAGAAATATTAATATTAAAATTTATTAAAATAAATTTAAAATAAATTTTAATTCATGTTGTTATTCCATCAAAAATTCAGCAATAGCAGAATTCTGTTATAAAAAACTTATAACAACCTTAATTAATAATTGATTAGGCTCATCTAATCCTATCAAAATTAGATCAAAAATTTTATATAAATATATGTAAATTAGATTTAATATTTTATAAAAAATCTCAATTATATCTTATATAATTAATCTAAAAAAAATTAATTATGCATATATATATTTTAAACCTGCTCTGATACCAATTGAAGAGAAGGGAAATGTTTCTCTTCGGATGACCCAGGTTGCATCTAAATTTTTTTTTATTAATCTATATAAATAAGGATCAAATCTTTATCCGATTAATAGTAAAATTAGAGATCAAATCTCAAATAATCTGATATAAACCTTTGCAGAAGTTTGGATGTACAGACCCTCTACTTCGCATGTACGCCAGATGCCGCAGGAAAGCAGGATGAACTTCGATCTTCGCAATCCAATCAAATAAGAGAGGAGATATGCTAGTGTGATACCTTATACCAGCAGGTGGGATGCCCAAGGAGGGCCCATGCCCAAGGGAGAAGGGACGGCACCAAAGGGAAGAGGCTAAGGAGATGAAGAAGGACTTCTCTCTTCACACACCTCTCTCTTTCCTTCTCTCTTCTCTCAATTTGATTTGTTTACTATTTTGCTATATATCTATAGGTAGATACTCTCTCTATTTATAAATGAATCTCATGACCTAATAAGTATAGGAGTCCTAACTCAAATTTGATTTGAATCAGTCCAATACTCATGAAAGAAGGATTCCTATATGAGATAGAATTACCATCACTTATGACAACCACTTTGCACCCACTCTCTCACCCACATGGGACAACCCAAATTGGCACCATTTCAGGTGTTAGTCAGCCCACATGAGGGCAGAATTTTAGTGTAAATAGGATTTCTCATATCTCATCCAAAATAGATTCGATTCGAATCCAATTCGAAGCTGGTTCGAAATAATTTCGAAAGACTGTCAATCCCAAACTCTTTAAAACTTTTATACCAAGGCTAACTTAAATTTTAGACTCAATTAAGTCTAATTAATTCAGATCTAATCTAGAATCAATTAGCATTTAAATCTAATCTTTCATATACTTTATGGTCATAGATCAGAAATTATTCATCCTTGGGATCGAACCTGAACCTCATGTGTAGTGTTAGCTAGACATAGTCAACTCTTCAATCCCGTTTGATCCATAATTTAATTTTCTATCAGGTTAGCTTATTTGTTCAATCAAATCAAGTACTTTCAAATTGGATATATAAATATAGACTAATTTTTTTTACTTTGTCTGACTTGTGTGCGTGACTCCATAGGTTCAAACACTAAGTCAGTAGCATAGGAACCAATTCCTGCACTAATCGATATACTATCTAGCAATGGTTTCCGACATCCAAATAGATCAAATTATCATAAAAGAATATTTTAAAACCCAAACACATGGTTACTGTATAGTTTATCCTTTTGATTCTAGATGTTCTAGGATGGTCTCAGGTTAACTGTCAATCGAGATTATTTCATCCATATTGTATTTCAACCTTTCAAATCCATCTCATGAATTATCCTTACCAAAGCTTTGCTAAATTAAAATACAATGATACATCAACTCCAATAATTCAGAGAGATCAATCCCATCTTGATCTACACACAGATTTCATAAGTATTTGATGTCCCCAGTAGCCTTCTATTATTATATTAGAAATTCAAATAGTCTGACATCAAAGTACAGTGAGTTATTTGCAAGTCATTATAGTGATCTCAGGTTTGAAAGATACTTATACCCATGTGTTTTGCGAGTAGCTCTTGACAGCAGAATGCTCAGCAGGTGAGTCACTTATTCAGTGACGATGTACTCCTACATCTCACCTGTATGCCATACCAGTATCACCACACTCTTTGATTAAGAGAACAACCAACTCATATGGCACACAACGATCTCCACTCGATAAACATCATCGTTCTGTAATAACGTATCATTTGATCGTGAATATATTTAAGAACTATATGATAAATTCTTTCTTTATCATACACTAGCATAGTTCTAAGAACTTCATCACAGCACAAGAGTTCAAAGAAGATGTTACTTTGTGATGAAAAGTGTCAAAATAATTTTTATTCAATGATCAATAATTCATATATAAAAAAAAATTCAATCGTCACAAATTGATTTTAAGACACAATTCTCAACAAAATTACCATCGCTAATGGCCGTCGTTAAAGAATATTTTTCTTGTAGTGAATCCTTTAGACCAGCCACTATTAATGCCTTACCATGGGCTTGAAATACGACCTAGTAGTTCAAGATCGAGCACTTATGATCCTCTAGCCACTTTATTAGTGCCCCACCATGGGCTTGAAATATGATTGTCGTAGTTCAGAGTTTAGCATATGCAGTCCTTTAGGCTAGCTATTTTTCTTGGTGCCCCATCATGAGCTTGAAATATGGTTGTGGTAGTCTATAGAGCTAATCACTTTGTTATCCTATCATGGATGGTTGTGGTAGTCCTTGGGACTAGTCAGTTTTGTTGCCTTATCATAAGCTAAAAATATGGTCATGGTAGACCAAAGCTGAGCACCTTTATATGATCGGATCCAATGTATGTTGCTTGAGATAATTGTATGATATGACTCATTCACAAAAAGATATATTTGCTATGCATGTTTTATGCATCATGGTATCTTTTGGCATTATTTACACTACAAGAAATACCACTTTTTATGATGAATTTATTTATGACGAAAATATATTTCATCACAAATAAAGATATTTATAATGAAAATTAAAATTCATCGCTAATAATTATTTATTTATGATGAAAATAATTTTTCATCATAAATATATTCATATTTGTGATGAAAATAAAATTTCATCATAAATACATATTATTTATGATGAAATTAATCATCATAAATAATAAAATATTTATTTTAATTTTAAATTTTTAAATATTAGCGATAAAAATAGTTTCATCATAAATAATGGAAGTATTTACAATAAAAATTAAATTTTCATCACAAATACATGTTATTTACAATAAAAAATTTTAATCACTAATATTTAAAAAAATAAAAAATTTTAAAAATTCAATAATTAATGATTATTTATGATGAAAATATTACATTGTAAATAATAGAGTATTGATGATGAAACCTAAATTTTTATCATAAATACATATTATTTATAATAAATTTTTTTATTGCTAATATGTAAAAAAATTTAAAAATTTAAAAATTATAGATTATTTGTGACGAACATATTATGTCACAAATATAGGAGTATTCATGACTAAAACTCATTTTCTATCATAAATACTAAAGTATTTATGATGAAAAATTTTTATCACTAATATTTAAAAAAATAAAAAATTTTAAAAATTTAAAAATTATAGATTATTTATGATGAAAATATTACATCATAAATAATGAAGTATTGACAATGAAACCTAAATTCTCATCTCAAATATATTTTATTTACGATGAAAATTTTTCATCGCTAATATGTGAAAAAAATAAAATATTTTAAAAATTTAAAAATTATAGATTATTTATGATGAAAATATTACATTGTAAATGATGGATTATTGGTGATGAAAACAAAATTTTCATCATAAATATATTTTATTTACAATAAAAAATTTTCATCGCTAATATGTGTAAAAAAATAAAAATAAATAAAAATTTAAAAATTATTGATTATTTATGATGAAAATATTATGTCACAAATACATGAATATTTAAAATAAAAATTAATTTTTTATCATAAATACTCTAGTATTTATGATGAAAAATTTTTATCGCTAATATTTGAAAGAAAATAAAAAATTTTAAAATTTATAGATTATTTATGATGAAAATATTATGTCATAAATAATGAGTATTTATGATGAATAGTAAATTTTTTATCACAAATACTCTAATATTTATGGTGTAATATTTTCATCGCTAATACATAAAAAAAATAAAAAATTTTAAAAATTTAAAAATTATAAATTATAAATTATTTATGATGAAAATTTAACATCATCAATAATCAAATATTAGTGACAAAAACTCAATTTCTATCATAAATACTCTATTATTTACGATGAAAAGTTTTCCTCACTAATAAATGAGAAAAAATAAAAAAAGTTTAAAAAATTCAAAAATTATAAATTATTTATGATGAAAACTCTGTTTCCATCATAAATAACATGTATTTATGATAAGAAATTTATTTTCATCATAAATAATTATTATTTATGATTAAAAATTTTTATTGCTAATATTTGAAAAAAATAAAAAATTTAAAAATTCATAAATTATAGATTATTAATGATAAATTTTTTTTATTGAAGGATGTTTATATATATTATAGTAAATTTTTTTTTATATTTATAAAAATAAATATTAGATAGTTTTTAAAAAATAATATGTGCACAAGAAAAGTATGTAGAATATTAAGATATCCTGATCCTCAATCTTTATAAGGCTCTATCTGTGGCATCTTGAACCAATCCAAAATCAATTCCTGAAAGATGGATCAAGAGAATGATGGTTGGAAATTGAAACTGAGGATGTCATCATTCCTTTGGCTGCCCATTTGAATCTCACCCAGATGACGTTTGATCTTTCAGACCTTTTGCTCAAGATCCTCCTCCCGATGAGATTTTATGAGGCACGGAGAGTAGCCCAAGGTCGAATCTCCATTGGAGGAGACCAGAGAATGTTGGCATTATTCTTCATGCTTGGATCCTGATGGGATGGTGATTGTCGATCGATTAGGACAGAATGATGCGCACCTCGAGGGAGATTCTCTGGAAGCAATTTTGTTGGCTACATGAAGAGGGCACTATTTAAGGAGCATGTTGCGGGGGTTGTCATTGCTCTGTGGTTTGCTATAAATGCTGGACCTATCGAATTAGGTTGTTGAATCATTATGGGTCCTCTATAATAGGTGGTGGTATAGGCCCTTGAGGAGTGGATACTTGCACTGCATCACCCATGCTTCGTGAAGATGACTGTCGATGAGAAGCGACAGAATTATTGCAAGTTTTTGTTCTTACCATAGTTCATCCATTTCATTACTAAAATATTCTGAAAAGTTGATATGTTTACTACATTAGTTATATATATATATATACACACATATATACATATATTATTGCATTATTGTGGCTAACAGATGAATGAAAAATTGTTGCTCCTTGGATTGATTTTGATGATTACAAAGCATTTGAAGGGGTACTAATGATTTTCGCTTGAAAAAGACTTATTGCATTTCAGGGGCAAAATCGTAATTTTACCAAATCCTGATTTGAAAGCATGAAGTGATAGAACAAAAGATTTGTGATCTATTAATAAAAATTTTATTATTTTTGAACATGTATTTTGAAAGATATCCATATTTGAAAATTTGAGTCGACCCCATGAGTCGACTCATGGCACAATGAGCTGATTGGCATGCAAAAATTTTGGCTAGCACAGTCTTGGCACAGTTTGTGAGTCGACCCCATGGGTCGATCCCCAGGCATGAGTCAACCCATGAGTCGACCTCTGCTGTTTTTAGACCAAATTTATAGAACTTTGGTTTTCTGTTGGTTTTCTGTTATTTTTCCACAGAGGTCGACCCATGAGTCGACTCCTGTGACGGAAAAGTTTCACAATGGCTAGTTTTTAACCCATTTTAAGTACTTTTAATACTCATTTAATGTGGTCTAACGGCTCTATTTCAGCCCAATTTATTTCTCCACCATTTCTTAAAGCTATAAAAGTGACAAAAAGGTGGGAATCATCAAGAAGAGAGATTTTTGAAAAGAGGATTTCAAGCATATTTTTCAGCCCTAAGCAAGAACTCACTCAAAGCATTCAAGAAGTCTTTAATTCAAGCTCACCAACTCCTCAAGTGCACATTCAAGTCTCCAACCACCTTGAGAAAATCGAAAAGAGTCTTCTTCTCTTTGAGTAAAGTGTATTTAAAGCCTCATTCGCTCATTAAAGGAGCTTCTTTTGTATTTACTGTGCTATTGATTGTTATAATCTGTTTGAGTTATTATTTTTATTTTGGAAGGGTTCTAAAATAAGGGAAGGTTGATCCGAACCTTGAATCGGAGTGTATTGGGTTGGCTTGTACCCGAAAAACAAGTGGACTAGCTTGGGATAGCTAGAGTCGGAGTTTTCGACGAGTGTATTCAGATTGAATACAAGTTAGTGGATTGAAATTCTGAAGTAGGAGCTTGAGGAGTGGATGTAGGTGCAAGGTTGGCACCGAACTACAATAAATCCTTTTATTTGTGTTGTGCCTAATTGCTCTTCTTTAGAACTTCTTTATTCTCTTACATTCTTGCTTTTAATCATTAGCCTTGAATCAACTATACTCTCCCTATTTATTTAGCTATTGTTAAATATTTTTCATAAGACATAAGTTAAGTTTAAAATTTTTAGAAACCTAATTCACCCCCCCTCTTGGGTTGCATAGCTGGGCAACAAGTGGTATCAGAGCCCGATGCTCTAGCCCTACTTTGATCTAACCAATCAAAGAGCTAAAGATCTATGGCAACTCAAGTTGGCACTTCTCTAGCCGAGGGCCAGTCCATTAACTGACCTCCACTTTTCAATGGGTCCAACTATACCTATTGGAAAGCTCGGATGAAAATCTTCATACAAGCACTCGACTATGATATGTGGAGTATCATAGTAAACGGCCCTCACACACCCACTAAAATTATTGATGGTGTGGAATCAGCCAAACCCGAAAAGGATTGGGATGAGGTTGATAAGAAAATGGCACAACTAAACGCTAAAGCTATGAATGTTCTATATTGTGCTCTTGATGCTAATGAATTTAATCGCATTTCAACTTGCTTGTCTGCTAAAGAAATATGAGATAGATTAGAGGTAACCCATGAAGGAACCAATCAAGTAAAGGAGTCCAAAATTAACATGCTCGTGCATAGATATGAACTGTTTAAAATGGAGCATGATGAGTCTATAACTGAAATGTTTACACGTTTTACTGATATTATAAATGATTTAAAGAGTCTTGATAAGTCCTATTCTAACAGTGAGCTTGTAAGAAAGATTCTCAGGTCCTTACCAAGAACTTGGGAAGTCAAAGTGACCGCTATTCAAGAAGCTAAAGATCTAAACATCCTACCTTTGGAAGAGCTTCTTGGATCATTGATGACACATGAGCTGAGCATGAAACAACATCAAGAGGAAGAAGTCAAAAAGAAGAGAACAATCGCCCTCAAATCCACAGCTCAACCAGATGAAGAAACTGATGACACCAAAAATGAAGAGCAAGATGAAGAGATGGCACTCATTACCAGAAGGTTCAAGAAATTTTTGAGGAAAAAGAAACAAGGAATGAGGAAGAGGCCACTCACAAAAGGAGAACATAGCAAAGAAAAGGATAAAGATCAACCCCTTATCTGCTATGAATGCAAGAAATCGGGACACTTCAAGTCCGAATGCCGACAATTGAAGAAGGGTCCCAAGAAGTACAAGAAGAAGGCCATGATGGCCACTTGGAGTGGGAGTGATGACTCAAGCTCCGAAGAAGAAGACTCAACTGAACAAGCCAACTTGTGCCTTATGGCACATGATAATGAGGTAAATTCTGAAACTCCTAGTGACTTTACATTTGAAGAACTGCATGAAGCTTTTTATGATTTAATTGATGAACTAAAGAAACTAGGGATAAAGAACAAAGATCTAAAATCGAAAAATCAATCTTTACTGAAACAAAATGAAAGCATTTCAATTGAAAAATCTATCCTGCTTCAAGAAAATCAAAATTTAAAGAATGAAATTGCCAAGCTAAAACCAATAGTTGAAAAATTCACCTTGAGTTCTAATAAACTTAGTATGATTCTTGAAAATCAAAAGGCCGTGTATGATAAGGCTGGACTTGGCTATAACCCCTTGAAGAAACAAAAGTATCTGAAAAATATCTATGTAAACTCTTCAAGTAACAAGTTTTCTAATATTACTTGCTTCAAATGTGGTAGAGTAGGACACAAGTCATACACTTGCTTCTCTAACAAATTGTAAACTCAAATGTAAAGAAAATATGGGTTCCAAAAGGAACCATTATGACTAATCTAAAAAGACCCAAGAAAGCTTAGGTACCTAAAGCAAAAATTTGACTTTTGCCTACAGGTGTGTCTAGCATCCCAAGGAGCAAACAGGAAATGGTATCTTGATAGTAGATGCTCGAGACACATGACTGGTGATGAATCCTAATTCATCACACTTGATGCTAAGAATGGAGGGATGGTCACCTTTGGAGACAATGGTAAAGGAAAGATCATCGGTATAGGTAACATTGGTATCACTCCCTCCAAGTACATTGAAAATATTTTGCTAGTAGATGGTTTAAAGCATAATTTACTAAGCATTAGTCAATTTTGTGATAAAGGATATAAAGTTATTTTTGAATCTTCTGTTTGCATTGTAACTAGTCCTATTAATGAAGGCATTAAATTTATTGGACATAGATATGGTAATGTTTATATGTAGATTTGAATGATCTATCCAAGATAAACATGCAATGCCTAGTATCTTTGAATGCCAAGATTAATGAGACTAGTTGGCTTTGGCATCGTAGGCTTGCACATATTAGTATGCATTCACTTTCAAAACTCATTAAGAAGGAATTGGTTCTTGGTTTGCCAAAATTGAATTTTGAAAAGGATAGAATCTGTGATGCATGCCAACTAGGTAAACAAACAAGAGTTTCATTCAAATCTAAAAATATTGTTTCAACCTCTAGACCTTTAGAGCTATTGCACATGGATTTATTTGGACCTACTAGAACTACTAGTCTAGGAGGAAAATGATATGGTTTTGTAATAATTGATGATTTCTCTCATTTTACATGGGTTTTCTTTTTGGCACACAAAGATGAAACTTTTCAAATTTTCTCTAAATTTTATCGAAAAGTCACTAATGAGAAAGGATTTTCAATTCAAAATATTCGAAGTGATCTTGGAACCGAATTTGAAAATCAAGAATTTGAAAAATTTTATGATGAAAAAGGAATAGGCCACAATTTTTCAGCACCTAGGACACCCCAACAAAATAGGGTAGTAGAAAGAAAAAATAGAATCCTAGAAGAAATGGCCCGTACCATGCTATGTGAAAGCAACCTTCCAAGATACTTTTGGACAGAAGCTATTAACACGGCATGTTACATTTTAAATCGTGCTTTGATTAGATAAATTTTAAAGAAAACTCCCTATGAGCTTTGGAAAGGAAGAAAACCTAATATTGCATATTTTCATGTTTTTGGTTGCCGATGTTTTGTATTAAATAATGGTAAAGAAAGACTTAAAAAATTTGATATAAAATCAGATGAAGCAATCTTTCTTGGTTACTCCTCATTTAGTAAAGCTTTTAGAGTTTTCAATAAAAGAACCTTAGTAGTAGAGGAGTCAATACATGTTGTCTTTGATGAAACTAACGATCTTCCTTCAAGGAAGAATGAAGGTGTTGATGATGCAGATCCTCTTATAGAAGGAATGAAGGAGATCACTCTGAAAGATTCTACAATTCAAGATGATGAGGAACATGAAGACAAACAGGATGAGGAAGGTGAAGAACATCAAGAACAACCTCAAGGTACAAATGACTTACCCAAAGAATGGAGGTATGTTTACAATTACCCTAAGGAACTAATTATTGGTGATCCTATGCATGGGGTAAGAACTCATTCTTCACTTAAAGATGCATTCAATCATTTTGCTTTTGTCTCTCATCTTGAACCTAAAACTATTGAAGAAGCTGAAAATGATTATAATTGGATTAATGCAATACAAGAGGAACTTAATCAATTTGAAAGAAATAATGTATGGACTTTAGTATCAAGACCTAAAAATTATTCAATAATTGGCATAAAATGGTTTTTAGGAATAAATTAGATGAACATGGAAATGTAATAAGAAATAAAGCAAGATTGGTTGCTAAAGGTTATAATCAAGAAGAAGAAATTGATTTTGATGAGACCTTTGCACCTGTTGCTAGACTAGAGGAAATTAGACTTCTACTTGCATATGCTTGCTTTATAAAATTTAAATTATTTCAAATGGATGTCAAAAGTATATTTTAAAATGGATACATTGCTGAAGAAGTCTATGTAGAACAACCCTCAGTTTTGAAAATCATGCTTTTTCTAATCATATTTTTAAATTAAATAAAGCTCTATATGGTTTGAAACAAGCACCCAGGGCTTGGTATGAAAGGCTAAGTAAATTTTTACTAAATAATAATTTTTCAAGAGGCAATGTAGACACAACCCTTTTCATTAAAAAAAATCAAGATGATATATTAGTTGTACAAATATATGTTGATGACATTATCTTTGGGTCTACTAATGAATCTCTTTGTCAAAATTTTGTAAAGCTCATGCAGGGGGAGTTCGAGATGAGCATGATGGGAGAACTTACATTCTTCCTCGACTTCAAATCAAATAAACAAAGGAAGGAATCTCCATCACCCAAAATAAGTACACAAGGGAATTACTCAAAAGATTTGGAATGGAGAACTCCAAAGCAATTGGCACACCCATGAGCCCTTCATGTAAGCTTGACAAGGATGAAGAAGGTAAAAGTATAGACTTAAAATATTATAGAGGTATGATTGGCTCTCTACTATATCTAACTGCTAGCAGACCTGATATTATGTTTAATGTCTGTCTTTGTACTCGATTTCAATCTAATCCTAAAGAATCTCACTTGAATGCTGTCAAAAGAATTCTTAGATATTTGAATGGTACTCAAACTCTAAGATTATGGTACTCTAAGGACTCACTAATTGATTTAATAGGATATTCAGATGCTGATTTTGCTGGATGTAGATTAGATAGAAAAAATACTAGTGGAACTTGCCAATTTCTTGGAGTTAACCTAATCTCCTGGTTTAGCAAGAAACAAAATTCGGTAGCACTGTCTATGGCCGAGGCCGAATACATTGCAGCCGAAGTTGTTGTGCTCAAATCTTGTAGATTAAGCAACCACTCGAAGATTTTGGTATCAAACTTAATGAAACTCCCATAAGATGTGATAACACTAGTGCCATAAATCTTACTAAAAATCTAATTCAGCATTCTAGGTCTAAACATATTGAAATCAGGCATCATTTTATAAGAGAACATGTTCAAAACAAAGACATAATTCTTGACTATGTTTGTACTGAAAAGTAATTAGCCGACATCTTTACAAAGGCCCTAAGTGAAGATAGATTCTGTGAAATTAGGAGAGAACTAGGAATCCTTGATCCATCTGCTTAAATGTCTCTCTAATCCAAGGGTTCAATGTCAAAAACTCTTTGAACTCAATTCTCATCATTTCTCTTGGGCTTAAAAGCTCAAAATTATCATTCTCATAATTGATCATTGAGCAAATATCCTTCTCCTAAAGTTTTGAATTTTTTGGAAATTGTTCATCATTTTTTTCTGAATTTCTGTGAACCATGAGTCGACCCCCTAGGATCGACCCAATGGCAAGCTTGTAGGTTTGGCCAAAATCCCACGGGCTTCTTCTTTTTGGTTAAAATCCCATTCATTGAGCCGACCCATTCCACCGTCTTCTTCCTCCCTCCAAAACCTTAAGTCCCCTTCTTCTTCCTCTCCAAATCCAAGTCCTACCCCCAAGATTCTTCTCCCATCACCCCTTACACCTCAAACCGACCCTTAGGATTCAAGTTTTTCCCCTTTTCCTCCCTTGTTTGGAACGGATTAAGCGTGCCCTAGATTCTACCCTTCTCCTCCAAATTGGGGTATCACTCCTCCAAAAATCCCTATCCTTCCCTAAAATCCCTCTATCTCTTCACACATTTGACCTCCTAAGACCCTTGCTTGCTCTGGTGGTGGAAATGGCTCCAAAAATGAAGCTCCCACAAAGAAGGAAGTCGGTCCGTGAGTTGGAAGAAGGCGTGCGCAGGAAGAGATAGGTTTCTCAGACCTCATCAGCTTCCATCCCTGTTTCGACATCTACTCCAGGTTCTTTTCGGTCTCCATTAAGCCCCAGTAAAATTCTCTTATCTATTAGAAAGGTAGAATCCGGAAAAAATATAGATTTCAGATTTTTTTAAAAAGAGGGGTTCTCCATTGGTTCAAAAATCAAAGTTCAAGGTTGGGGGTTCTACTGCTCACTTAAAGAAATTACCTATGTGGATTTGGTTAGAAAATTTTATCTGAACTTGAGCTATGGCAATGGAACAGTAACATCCACTGTTAAGGGTATAGATATCTGTTTAGATCCTGTACTTTTGGGAGAGATTCTTCATTTACCCTGTGAGGGATACTCAAACATGGAACTCCCAGTCAAGGAAGAAGGAATTAATGTGATTTTAGGAGGAACCTTCTCGGGAAGCCTAAATAAACTAGAAGCCAAGATCCTTTCCATTGAGATGAGGATACTACATCAAATGGTAACAAAGCTTTTCTTCCCTAGAAGTGGTAGACATGACCTCCTCTCAGGTCGAGACATCTGCATCATGTTTCATGTGATTACCCAAACCCCCCTAAACCTCCCAGCATTAATGATTGAGGCCATGAGAGAAACACTGAATAGATCCAAGGCACATTTGCCTGTCGGTATGGCCCTCATTTTGGTATTCAGGAGGTTTGGAGTTAGTTTTGAGGGGAAGGCAGCAGCTAGGCTTTCTCACTCTGACACCATCAACCAACATACTTTGCACCGCATGGGATTTACTAGGACTGATGGTGGTTGGATCAAAGGAGTGGAAGAGAGAGCTGAGGATAGAGCTGAGGAGGAAGGACCATCTTCACCCCTCCATTATCTCAGGACAGCATCTCCAGACATTCAGTTCATTTCAGATCCCGAGGCTGGCCCATCAGAGTCTACTAGGAGGCACACTCCAGTCCAGCAGCCAGACAGCAGAGTACATCCCTCAGAGATCAGATTGGCTGATGACCAGATTAAGATGATCTCTCAACGTGTGGCTTCCTTACTTTCTCGATAGTGGGGCACTTCAGCTTTTATACAGGGATCCACATCACATGATGTATCTGATCAGACTTTGATCCCTCACATCTCCACTATCTTCCAGATGATTTTAGATCAGTCAGTTTGCATTCAGCAGCTTGAGGGTTATATATTGAGACTGACTGGGAGGATACTTGACTTGCAGGGGTAAGTGTTAGCTCTGGCACATCCATAGCCATAGGAGTGCATCACTGAGGTCTCAGACCTATCTATGGAGGCAGCCAGACTTAGAGGAGTTTTGGAGAGTAGATTTGATTTTCTGAGGAGAGAGATCAGAGGCTCTAGTGAGCATGCATCCACCCAGTTCACTGTACTGCTACAGTCTGTTTTGAGAGCCTTGAACCTTCTAGATACCATCAGACTCTCTCTTGCAGTTCAGTCTGTTGCTTCTCAGCCTTCAGGATTATCTCACCCGCCCACTCGTGCTGGCACCTCCACTCATGGTAGAGGCAGATGGGGTAGAGGATGAGTCCTTGGTCGTGATCCTTCATCTCCCCACCCCATCTCCGATTCATCTGACTCTGATCCATCCAGTCATGATCTCTACTAGTTCCTAGTAGTTAGTCTTGCCTTTAGTTTCATTCTAGGATCTATCTTTTGAGCCATGTAATGATGTTGACTGATTGACTTTTGCATTTTGGTATATGTATTGAAACAACTATAAGGTATCAGTCACTTTTTGATTATATATATATCTACTCTTTGACTTTCAATGAATGACCTTCAAATTGAGTTGCTTTTAATTATGTGCATGCTTAAAATACTATGAATTGCAATATGCTATCCATGATATCTGGCATATCTTTTATGTTTGCTGTATTCAGGGGGAGTAAAACAATTCGCAACTAAGAAACAAGCAATAAAGAAGGAAGCTAAAGAAGTAACATTCGTAAAAAGGGGAGTAAACAAAAGTAACATTAGTAAAATTAATTCCATCAAAAGAAAGAAATAGAGAAAATATATTCAGAAAAGGGGGAGTAAACAATCTTTGTTGATGCTGTCAAAAAGGGAGAGAAATTTAAGAATCAAAAGCAAATTGAGCAAAATGTTAAGCAAATGAGCAGATTTTCAAACTCTTAGGCATGCTCTGATACCAAAATTAAATAATCAAATGAGCAAATGAGCAAATGAGATATTTTCAAATGAGCAAAGAGTAAATTTTTAAAATTCTTAGGCAAATTCTGCTTTGCTCTGATACCAAAAATTCTGCTCTGATACTAAAATCACATAATCAAATAAGCAAATATTTTCAAATGAGCAAATTTTCAAATGAGCAAATGAGCAAATTTTTAAATTATTAAGCAATAGGCAAATTGTTAGGCAAATGAGCAACACAAGCAAATGGGCACATATATCACATGCCAAAGAATCAATCTTCTTTTCAAGCAAATGTACTTATAAGTAATTTTCAATTTGGTAGCAAATTTCTTATTTATCTTCAAACTACCTATGATGCATTTCATTCCTTTGAAATTCATGCTCAATGTTTCATATATATGCTTTTGCTCAAGTATTTTGTCATCATCAAAAGGGGAGATTGTTGCTCCTTGAATTGATTTTGATGATTATAAAGCATTTGAAGGGGTAATAATGACTTATTGCTTTTCAGGGGCAAAATCATAATTTTATCAAATCCTGATTTGAAAGCATCAAGTGATAGAACAAAAGATTTATGATCCATTGGTAAAAATTTTATTATTTTTGGACATGTATTTTGAAAGATATCCATGTTTGAAAATTTGAGTCGACCCCATGAGTCGACTCATGGCACAATGAGCTGATTGGCATGCAAAAATTTTGGCTGGCACAGTCTTGGCACAGTCTGTGAGTCGACCCCATGGATCGACCCCCAGGCATGAGTCGACCCATGAGTCGACCTCCGCTGTTTTTAGACCAAATTTACAGAACCTTGGTTTTCTGTTGGTTTTCTATTGTTTTTCCACAGAGGTCGACCCATGAGTCGACCCATGAGCATGAGTCGACCCATGAGTCGACCCCTATGACGGAAAAGTTCCGTAACAGTTAATTTTTATCCTGTTTTAAGTACTTTTAATGCTCATTTAATGTGGTCTAATGGCTCTATTTCAGCCCAGTTTGTTCTCCACCATTTCTTAAAGCTATAAAAGGGACAAAAATATGAGAATCATCAAGAAGAGAGATTTTTGGAAAGAGAATTTCAAGCATATTTTTTAGCCCTAAGCAAGAGCTCACTTAAAGCATTCAAGAAGCCTTTAATTCAAGCTCACCAACTCCTCAAGTGCACATTCAAGTCTCCAACCACCTTGAGGAAACCGAAAAGAGTCTTCTTCTCTTTGAGTAAAGTGTATTTAAAGCCTTATTCACTCATTAAAGGAGCTCCTTTTATATTTACTGTGCTATTGATTGTTATACTCTGTTTGAGTTATTGTTTTTGTTTTGGAAGGGTTCCAAAACAAGGGAAGGTTGATCCGAACCTTGAATCAGAGTGTATTGGGTTGGCTTGTATCTGAAAAATAAGTAGACTAGCTTGGGATAGCTAGAGTCGGAGTTTTCGACGAGTGTATTCAGGTTGAATACAAGTTAGTGGATTGGAATTTCCAAGTAGGAGCTTGGGGAGTGGATGTAGGTGCAAGGTTGGCACCGAACCACTATAAATCCTTTTGTTTGTGTTGTGCCTAATTGCTCTTCTTTAGAACTTCTTTATTCTCTTGCATTCTTGCTTTTAATCATTAGCCTTGAATCAACTATACTCTCCCTATTTATTTAGCTATTGTTAAATATTTTTCATAAGATATAAGTTAAGTTTAAAATTTTTAGAAATCCAATTCACCCCCCCTCTTGGGTTGCATAGCTGGGTAACAAAAATGAATGGAAGAAAATAATACGGGGAACAAGACTTGATCAAGAGATTTTTTTTTAAATAAAAAATTATTTTTTATTAATTATTAGCAATGGAAAAAATTTTCATCACTAATTATGTAATTAGCGATGAAATAAAAAATTTTTGTCGTCAATAATATTTTTCCAGGGCTGAATTTTTTTAGTGAATTTTTTTTGATAGAAATTATTAGCGACAAAAATTAATTTTTTATCGTAAATATTTTTTGTTCAAATTATTTGCGATAAAAATTTATTAGTAGCGATGAAAATTTACGTCGCTAATACCCCGTATCCCATCAACTCCCATCGAAAAGCCATTTTTCTTCCTCATTCCCCCCTGACAATCTGGCTTCCTCCCCCTCCCGCGAGCTTCCTTCTCCACGGCATCCCGCGTGCCTCCAGTTTCCTCCACCGTCATGATTTCCTCTGCCACCACCGTCGTTGCCGCCATCGAGATGAGTCGACTTCATCTCTGTTTTTCTTTTTCTTTTTGGGGTGGGTTTCGACTGAGGACCAAAATGGGGAACATGCCGGGCATGGTGTGCCTGGGTTAGGACGGCAGGCCTCTGCCACATGGGGCCAGTGGGCTGCTATGATGACGGTGGGCCGCAGCCACGTAGGATCTACTGGCCACGACGGCGACAGTGACAGCGGGCTGTGGACGGCGATGTGGGCCCGACGATGGGCCAGGGTCGACGAGCCAGAGCTGGAGCCGGTGATGTCGACTCTTCTTCTTTTTGGGGGGTGGGGGGTGGGTTCAGGCCGGGGATGGGGATGGGGAACAGCATGGGTTGGCGTGCCACGGTCGGTGTGCTGGGGACGGTGTGCCTGGGTTAGGAGGCGGGCCGCGACCATGTGCGGGCTGTGGGTCACGGCCACATGGGGCCTGCATGCCGGGGCGTGTCGGGGTCTGCGACGGTAGGCCAGGGAGGAGCCGAGGCTGTCGAGCCGGAGCTAGAGCCGACGACGGCGAGCTGGGATGGGGTCGGGTCATGGCTGTGCTGGGGCCTGCAGGATGGGTCGGTGATGGCAGGCCATGGAGGGGCCTGCGAGCTAGAGCCGGAGCCGGCAATGGTGAGCCAGGGCATGACTATGCCGGGGATGGAGGGGCGGGCACACGTGGCCTTCGGGCCCTGAGGCCTATGGGCCAGGCATGCATGGGTTTGGATGGGTCGGGCCTGGGTTGGGGTGGGTCGGGCCTGGATGGGGCTGGTCGGGCTGCCGCGGGTCGGGTGGAGCTGGGTCGAGTCGGGCTGGAGCTGGGGACGGTGGAGTCGGGGTGGGGCGGCTCGAGCAGGGTCCGATCGGGCTGGGGCTGGTCGGGTGGAGCCGGGTTGGGTCTGGTCGGAATGGTGCGGGTCGGGTCGAGTTGGGGCGGGTTGGGGATGGTAGGGTTCGAGCTGAGTTGGTTCTGGTTCGGGCTGGGATGGGGCGGGTCGGGCTGGCGCGGGTTGGGTGGAGCCGGGTCGGGTCGGGCTAGGGTCGGAGATGGCGGAGCCGGGGTGGGGCGGGTTTGGGTCGGGTTGGGCTGGGGCTGGTCGGGTGGAGCCAAGTCGGGTCCGGTCGGGCTGGAGCAGGTCGGGCCAGGAAGGGGCGGGTCGGGGATGTTAGGGTCTGGGCCAGGTCGGTTCCTGTTCGGGCTAGGATGGGGTGGGTCGGGCTTAGACGGGTTGAGTGGAGTCGGGGTAGGTCAGGTCGGGTCGTGTCTGGTTTGGTCCGCGTCGGGTCGGGCTACGGTAGGTGGGGTTGGGATGGGGCGGGTTAGGTCAGGTCTTCATGAGGATGAAATATGATGCTGAAATTATTATAATTATTGCATATTATTTTTTAGTGTTACTGGTGAAGTTAGTTAATTATTTAACTAATTATTTTTCACTAACACAATGCACATTGCTGTTACATATTATAATTAAATTATTTTATATGCTATTTTTGTATGCTGATAAAATTATAAATAAAAAAAGTATTTCTATTTTAGAGAAAACTCTATTGAAATTTTTGATCAAGAAATTTCAATACGAAGTTATTCCTTTTGATAAATTAGAAATCCATCTTCGAATGCACATTCAAAGATGGTACTTAAATTACATTGAGCCATAGATTTCTGTTCAAGTTTCGATCTTTATGGAGATCGAAATTTGGATGTCCCATATTCGGCCTTTTTGAAAAAGTAATAATATTATTATTATTAATAGTTGATATTTCATTTCATTATGTGGAATTTAGAAGTTATCTGTCCATTGTTCTCTAGATATATAGTGGATTGAGTACGTGGGCACCATATCAATGACAAAAAATATTTTCATCGCAAATAACCATATCAACGATGAAAATAATTTTTTATCGAAAATAAACAAATATTTATGATGATTACAAAATTTTGTCATAAAAAAATTGGTCATATTCGGGTCGTGCTGGGCCGGGCCGGGTTGGTGCAGGTTGGGCTGGGTCGGGTCGGTCCATGACTGGGCTAGGTCGGGTCGGTTCTAGTCCAGGTCCGGTTGGGGTCGGGTTAGGTCGGGTCAGGGTAGGCCGGGTCGGGTCGGGTTCAGGTTCGGGTCTGGTCGGGTATGGGTCGGGTCAGTTTTGGGTTGGGTCGAGGTCGGGTCCGGATTGGGTTGGGTTTGGGTCGGGTCGGGGCCTTCGGGGATGGGTCCGGGGATGGGGCGGTCCGGTAGGTTGGGTGGGGCCGAGATTGGTCAGGTCGGGGTGGGTCGGGATCGGGTTGGGTCGATTCTGGGTTGGGTCTGATCGGACCGACTGAAATTATTATAATTATTGCATATTATTTTTTAGTGTTACTGCTGAAATTATTTAATTTTTGACTAATTATTTTTTTACTAACACAATACACATTGCTGTTACTTGTTATAATTAAATTATTTTATGTGCTGTTTTGTATGCTGCTGAAATTATAAATAAAAAATATTTTTATTTTAAAAAAGAATTATTAAAATTTTTAATGAAAAAATTTTAATATGAAATTATTCTTTTTTGATAAATTAGAAATCCATCTTCTAATGTACGTTCAAAGATGGTACTTGAATTACATTGAGCCAAAGATTTCCGTTCAAGTTTCGATCTTCATCGAGATCGAAACTTAAATATCCCGTATTCAGGTTTTTTGAAAAAATAATAATATTATTATTATTAATAGTTGATATTTTATTTCATTATGTGGTATTCAGTAGTTATCTGTCCATTGTTCTCCAGGTATATGGTGGATAGGGTGCGTAGGTACCATATCTACATTGTATACTTGGAGAACCATGGGAAGATACTGTCGAAATTTCTACGAAAATGAGATGAAATATCCACTAATAATAATAATGAGATTATTACTTTTTTGGAAAAGATAGGACTACACTTGTTAGTAATGATTTGAAAAGGATAGGATCATGCATTTTGTATCAAGTGATCTGGATCTAGATCCGGATCGGGACTTTAGCTGAAATTCAGAATACGATTCAGTCCAAAATTTAGATCGAGATCTAGAATATCATTAAACTTATTTTGGTTGTTAATGATTTTATGTTTGTTGTTAGATAAATATCAATAAAAGTTGGATGAATGCTAGAGGTAATTTTTTGCCTGAATATCGAAAGAGAGTTCGAGATTTCATTGACTTTGCATGACATAAGGCTGACAATGCTAGTCGGATAAAGTGTCCATGCAAGAGATGTGTCAATTTGATATATCATCACATAATACTTGTTGAGGAGCATCTACTACAATATGGTATGGATAAGAAGTATACTTGTTGGATATGGCTTGGGGAGGGTGATCCGAATGAAGTGGTACGCGATAATGACGATACTGAAGATGATAGTACTAATGGTGCTGGACTTATCAAATATAGTGGTATTGGAGAATTGTTAGATGATTTACATCAAGGTGCTTGCTCAAATGTATGCATGAATACTGCTGCATTTGAAAGTAATTTTGATCATGAGCATAATATCCGGCTTGAGGTAGAAGAGACTTCTGAACAATTTGCAAAGCTTGTAAAGGATTCACGAGAGCTACTCTATCCAAATAGTACAAAGTTTTTCAAGTTAGAATTTTTGATAAAATTACTTCATATTAAAATCATGAATCATTGGAGTCAGAAGTCATTTGACCAAATTTTAACATTGATTAAAGTAGCTCTGCCCGATGGAGAGAGACTTCCAAAATTATATTCTGAAGTAAGAATATACATGCAGAAAAAGGAACTTGGCTATACTCTTGTACATGCCTGCAAAAATGACTGTATATTATTTTATAAGGATAACGAACAAGCAACTTAATGTCCGAAATACGGTGAGTCTAGATATAAAATCGATAATAGAAAAGCAAAGAAGATACCTTAAAAGATTTTGAGATATTTTCCATTGATTTCAAGACTTTAAAGGTTGTATATGTTCACAAAGACAGCTGAAGAAATGAGATGGCATTATAAGCAGCAGGTTTCGGAAGAGAACATATTTAGCCACCCGATCGACTCTTTAGTGTGAAAAAATTTCGATGCAAAGCATTCGCACTTTGCGAGTGACCCATGCAATATCTCGCTTGGTCTAACGACAGATGGATTTAATCCCTTTGGCAATCTGAGTACCTCTTACAGTATGTGGCCTGTGATGCTAGATGTATATAATGTGTTACCTTGGGAGTGCATGAAAGAACCATTTATTTTTATGCCACTATTGATTCCAGGTCCGAAAATATCAGGTAATGAAATTGATGTATATCTACGACCTTTAATTGATGATCTGAAGGAGTTATGAAAAAAATGGGATACAGACATATGATTCTGTGAGTCGAAGTAATTTTAAGTTGCATGCTTCGATTCTATGGACCATAAATAATTTTCTGACATATGAAAATTTATCTGGATGGAGCACCAAAGGATATCTTGCATGTCCAATATGCAATAGGGATGCATCCTCTTTATATTTAAAGCACGGATGAAAAATATGTTTCACGGGTCATCGACGGTTTCTTCCTACTAATCATTTTTGGAGGATCCGTTATAATCAATATTTTGATGGTAAGTCCGATCGGCATCCACCACCTAAGGAGATAAGTGGAGTCAAAATTTTAGAACAACTTAAAGTCATTAGAAACATCCAATTTAGAAGAACATCGGATACTCGCAAGCGGAAGCATACTAAAGCTGAGCTGAATTGGACGAAGTAAAGCATCTTTTTCAAACTACCATATTGGAAGCAGCTACTACTTCATCATAATCTGGATGTAATGCACATTGAAAAGAATATTTATGATAATATCATCGGTGTTGTATTGAATATTTTAGAAAAAATAAAAGATGGTACAAAAGCTCATCTTGATTTACAAAAAATGAGATCCGATCGAAGTTGCATTTAGTTCGTCGAGGTGAGATATTTTTTATGCCACCCGCATGTTATTCATTATTTGGAGAGGAAAAGAAAAATTTTGTAGATGGTTCAAAACTGTAAAATTTTTTGATGCATACGCTTCAAACGTATCGCGGTGGTGAGGTGAGGGCAAGGTCCTTCGAAGAACCTTGCTCTGGAGCGTTGGAGACACGAGTACTCGAGACAGCATCTCCAGATTGAGATACTGATCGGCTACACCAGACCCATTAGGAGATGGTGTGACCTATAGCAGACTGAGCTGGGCATCATATGCCACAGTTATGCCCCCGTGATGCTCTTCGATTGGCATCACGTTCTATCAGTTCAGAGAGAGATTTTCTACACCCACTTACAGATAAAATAAATTATATTATGAATATTTAATTTGCATAGTATTCTTCTAATATTTGTTATTGGAAGGGTGTATTTGTTATCGCTGATTTTGAGGAAGGTCGTATGAGATGAGCCATCGACATTCAGTTATCATTGCATTTCAAGGACTATCGCCATCACATGCATCAGCATTGGTATCGGGTGGTGTAGGATCATTGGAAGGAGGCAGCGCGGTAGCAGCCCTATGACAGCATCATCATAGATGATTGGACTACTATATGCCGACAGTACGAAGATCCGGCATATCATGTTACATATTTAAATTTTTTTTATAGTTTAATGACTTAATCATTGATTCTTAAATTAAATTTTTTATCTACTAATTTTATTGATAATTTTACAGAGATGATGTGCCCAGAATGTGGTGAATCAGGCGAGATAGACCGTGCCGCATTGTGGGGGTTCGAGATCGTTTGCTCATCACATGGAGCACATGGTAGGTAATTTTTAATTTCTAATTAGCATATAATTCTCTAGTTATTTAAAATTTTTTTAATTAATTCTCAAATTGCAGAGAGATGCTGAAAGTGGCGAGCTTTCTGGTAGGATCGATGTCTACCAATGGACCCACCAGCGATAGTCGGGGAGTGGACGACAGGGAGCTAGGAGTTCTTTATAAATTTTTTCAATTATTTTTCATTCACAATCTAATTTTTATTATAAAATTAAAATAACTATAATTTTAATTTTCAGGATCATATGATAGAGATTAGATTCCAGTCTACCCCTGAGGGCTCGATCGCATCCACAGATGATAAGATCTATGATTGGGTGCTCGGTATGAGATCCTGTTATGTTAGAGGTCTAGGGTATGGGATCACTGCTCCCTTATCCTCACGCACATCTAGGGCAGACATCCATTCTACGTGCGAGGCTTGACTGACAGAGGTGCAGAGGCAGGCTATCGAGGATCGACAGTAGGCTGTCGAGGATCGATAATGAGCTCAGGAGTTGGCTGCACGTGTTGACGACTAACAATGCTTTCAGATTCAGATGATGGAGTGGATGGTGCAAATAGAGCACACGATACAGCTGATGAGATAGCAGCTGACCGATCTGAGCTCCATCATCGGTCTAAGCTCCGTTAAGCACTCCCCATCCCCAGCTTGTTCTTCAGATACCGATATTTGACAGCTTACTGATGTATTTTTTTATTTTAAATATCTTATAATTTTAATATAATATAATAAATAATAAAATTTATTTATCAATTTATTATTTAAATTTATTATTTTTATTTTTTTAATTTATAAAAAATAATATATATATAAATTTAGAATATATATTCATAATTTTTTTTAAAAAAATATGACTAAATTATTAGCAATGGAATTATTTCTAACAAAATATTCATCGCTAAAAATATTTTACTAACATAATTTAATTTATCAATAAATATATAATTAACAACGATGAAAAAATATTCATCATAAATAATTAAGTTATTTATGATGATTTTTTTTCATCGCTAATATTATTCATTTTTTTCTAAATAATTTTTTTATTAAATTAATAATGATGAATTATTTTTGTTGCAAAAATATTTTTTACGATAGAAATTTTAATCGTTAAAACTTTAGCAAATAATAGCGACTAAAATTTTTCATCGTAAATATTTATTTTTAGATTAAATTTTTTCATCCATTTTTTTTAACGATAAAAAATATTCGTCGTAAACATCTTTTATTAGCGATGAAATTTTTTTTCATCGTAAAATATTATCAACGATGGGATTATTTGTGACGAAATATTAGCGACCAAAATTTCGTTGCTAATATTATTAGCGATGAAAATTGATTATTAGTGATGAAAATTTTTCATCGCTAATAACTTATTTTGTTGTAGTGATTATATGAGTAACAACTATTGTTAGTTTCAAATTATTATTATTATATAATATTGGTGTGTGGAAATTTTTACTTGACTGTAAAGATTACAACCCTCTCCTTCCTCTCTTTTTTTTTAGAGTTACAGGTTATATGTGTTTGGCTTTGGTTGCGATCACGATTAGAAGGATTGATTAGGTAGAGCATTATCAATACTAGTCGGATGACCGTATTTGGTAAATTGTGTAAAGTTTGATATTTGTTAATGTGGAATATTTGTCATGAGTTGAGATCAATAATATTGAAGAGATTTTGAGCTTGTAACAGATTTTAAGGCTTGGCATATTCTCTAGGGCCTTGTCTTAAGGAGTATGCAGCCGTGTTGCATGGCCGACTTGGGTGCTGAGTTTGGAGTGTGACAAGTTCTAAGTTGCTAATACCCACTATATGACCTTCCTTTGATGTTTGGTTGATTCTATAAGGAGAAGTTGTGCAGAAGAAGGTTGTGATCCGAGTATATAGCATCCTAATTCGTAGGTCCCATGTGGGATGGTACCTATTGTGCGATAATATTTTTGACTTGTCACATGCTGGAGCATGATTGTGACTAATCTAATACCAAAAATTAGATCATGACTTTAATATATAATATGAATGGGGCATGGATAGTGTTTGGATTGATTGGTCATGCAAGAAATATAGTGTGTGTGTTGGATCAATTTTGGACTAGGATGCAATATTTTGTTTGGCCTACCACATGCTGGAGCATAGTTGTAATTAGTACAATGTTAGAAAGACAAACATAATTTTGTGTTATTATAAGAACTAAGAAAAGGGAAGCATATGGATGAGTTAGCCATGTGTGTAACATGGCATATCAACCAGGGGTTGAGATATGATTTATGATTACCAGTCATGGCCGGAAGCATGGTGTGTATTTAGCATACCATGGGCAAGAGAATGCTTGTGACTGATCCAATGCTGAAATTAAATCAAGATAATGCATTGTGTTTAATTGAAGGATATCTGGATTAGCCGGTATGTGTGAAATGTGGTATTTGTGATGTCAACTACAAGTTGAGATGTGGTTGCCAGCAGCGGATGGAAACATGGTATGTGTTTGGCTTGCCACAGGCTGGAGCATGAGGGAGTCTACTCCAATACCAGCACGATAATATAGTTATAATCCAACTGTATTAATCGGATAATAAAAAATAATTTTACTGAAATATTGTTGTATTGAATTGTTGCTTGGATGATATATAAGTGACATATATCTTGAGATTTCTATATGGTGGCATATATACAACTGAGTAGCTATAGAATTAAACTGTTGATGTGTAGGTTGGTATGGCTTATATATGTACATTTTATAGCATATGTATTGCTATATTGAGAAAAATTCAAAATATTGATATATGAATCTTATTATTTTTATATTGATAAATAGTATTGCAAAGGGATTTCATGTTCATGCTGATATGAGTGTAGGAGATTCTTACTGAATTGTAATGCTCATATCTCTTTTTCCTTCAGAGTTGCAGGATGCATAGTTTCGATCGGATTGGATGTGGAGTTCGAGCGATGGAGTAGTTAGTTAGTTGATTTTCTAATATCAAATAAATATTTTAATCTTATGAACCTTATTCAATAATGATGGATTGGTTTGATTTGATAAATATGGTTGAACTTTTATAATTCTTTTGGTATTCTTATGAATTTGTTTATTATTTAGGTCTTGTATAATCTGATTCATGTGGCCGTATCACATGGTCGACCTAGGAGATGGGTTTAGGCATGACGCACATATTGTGAGAGCTAGTAGGCTTCCCCAAGATTCAACCAAGTATGATATTTTTATGAAGGTAATCCCTTTATTGTTTGGTGATGGCTGTCATAGATCAGTAAGTAAGAATTTGGAGGTTTCGATAGGTAAAGGGGATTGGTGGGCTCCAACACCATATGAAGATCTTATCTAAAAGTCTTCTCATTTAGATGGATAGGCTTGAGAGTATATAAGAATGATGAGTTCTTAAACTATCTGATATGAGACTATTATTCCTCAATACTCTCTCTCATATATAGAGGGCCGAAACTCAAAACGAGAGGCAACACATAGATTAGTAAGTGGAAACAAGGAGATTTCAGTAGGCAAAAAGGATCGATGGGCTCTAATAACATATTAAAATGCAATCTAAAAATTAATGCATTTGTGTAGATGTGCCCAGGAGTATATGTGTGCCATAGTTCTTAACCTATCAAGGTCATGGTCAGGGATAGGGAACCAATATCAATGAGCTGAATCATTGGTTGTGATTTAATATCTTTAAATTGCTATAGGTTAAAATCATGCAAATTGGGGATTCTAGCCTGCACATCAAGTGGTTAAAACTATGTATAGATTCTGTTATTTAAACAATCAATTTTTGGTGCGTAAACATTTAATATATAGTAGAATAAATTATAGTGCATTCACGGATATTAGGTAGTTAACTTAAATTCCAACTGATCGGAGACATATACAATAAAAAACCTTAAAGTTAAGCAGTGTCAAAATTGTTAGTAGTTTGGAGACATCTCAGAGCACCACCTTCCCTTTTCATCAAAAAAAAAAAAAAAGAAAAAAAAAAAGAAAATGAAATCTCAGAACGCCTTTCATACAGAACAACTACAATGAGTGGGGATGCTGTGACTGTACTAAGGAGTGATCATGATTCCTAAAGAACAGATAGAGTGCTTGCTTTGTTGGTACTTTCTGAGGTTTGAAGAAGTGCATGTTGAAGCTTTTGAAGTTGATCAGACAACTAAAATGAGCAGTCCCAGCCCATTCATAACATGCTCGCCGGATTCAATGGAAGTCCATGCTGATCACCATACTCAAATTAAGCAAGACAAATATTTAACTGATAGAAGTAATTCTCTTTACTTGTACAATATAGCAAGCATATCCTTGCTCAAATAAATAGATGCAAACAGAGAGACGACACTTGCTTATTCAAACCAAGCAGTACAAAGAAACCTATCCAAAAGTCATAACAAGTAGTTTGGATATCCTAGTTGGTGTTGTCCATCCAGAATTGTGCCTGGAGCCAATCCACGGTCTTTTTGTCCAGTTGAAAGGCCTTGGCAAGAACTTCATCAGAGATGGGTGGCTTCGCTCCAAAGACCGCATTGGCTATGGTGATCACACCAGGGTTTTGGCTGCTCAGACCGGCAAAGGCAACGGCATTGGTCTTCCCATTGTTGAACTGGAAGTGGATGAGACCTTGAGGAAATACAAACACATCACCCTCGTGAAGGACTTTAGTGAAGAGCTGGTTGGGGTTAGATGTGACGAAGCCGACGTAGAGCGTTCCTTCCAGCACTACAAGGATCTCAGTTGCCCTTGGATGGGTGTGAGGAGGATTGAGACCATAGGGTGCAAAGTCCAAGCGAGCTAGCGAGATGCCAAGGGTGTTGAGCCCAGCAAGTTTGTTCACGTCGACTAGAGTCACATTGGATCCAAGCTTGTTTCCTGTGTCACCGGCCTTGTCGAGTCCAGAGAAGAAGAAATCTTCGGCTTTGGCCATCTTGGGGTCCTTGCAGACAAACCCATTCACAAACACTGCAATAATTATAAAAACGATTAGTAGTTGGACAATGTACAATACCATACGTTATGCATGCATAGTTGCAAATGCCACAACTCATAAAATCAATTGTTGATGAGCAGGTGTACCATCTGAGTGAAGATCAGCGATGCAGAAGTCTTGGAGTTGGCTAGGATCAGAAGCAATGGCATGAGATGAAGCCAGAGCAAGTAGAGCAAGGAAGAGGAAATGGGCAGCCATCTATTCTCTCTTTCTAGCTAGCAGAAGAATAGCCAAGGGATATTGAACAAGGTGTTATGAGAGGAGGAGATATATATAGAGGGAGAGTGGGAATAGGTCTTTGATAAGGCTTGATTTAGTCGTGCGACTTTTCATCAAAAAGATTTAGTCATGCAACTTTTCTAAAAAGAAGAAGAGTAAACCAAGTTAGGTAAATTAATTATATGCCTTGGTTCTCTAATGTTGTCCCATGTATTTCTTATTGTCCGTGTAAAAGTTTGACGAAGTATCGCTGATGACGTATGTGGTGAGAAAATTAGGAAGAAATAGTCCGTCAAGACATACATAGATCATGGTTTCCGTTACTCTCTATTATTATTATTATTATAATTTCTGATATCGGCTGCGGCCTTCTTTCAATAAATACACTTGGAGTTGTTAAAGAATGCTGACAGGAATCGATGCAGTCCATGGCAAATGTTGATCCAACTGTGCTTTTGATCAAATCTCAACGAGAAATCACCAATTAGCTCACTATGCCATACAACTGCGTTTTTTCTAAAACGAGTAACGATGTGATTATGGAAGAGATTTCTAAGGGAGCAGTGGAAGCTACCTGACTGCTTAAAATAGCGAATACGCTGTCGACACCTTGCTTTTCACCGGAAGCATATTATATTCCGTGACTTCTCTCCATGGTTATGAAAGCCTTTTTGACATTGGTTTTGGTAGTGTACAATGGATTTAGCTAAAATCTTAGATATTGATTATTTATTGAATGATTATTCTAGATGCCATTTATTTTTATTTTTTTATTTTTAAAAAATATTTTTCTATTTTATTTTCAAATTTTAAAAATATAAAAATATTTGATCTAGTCAATAGCTTTTAAAATTGCATGATGATAATGGTTAAGATGACCATTGTGGTAGAAGTGGTGGTAGTGGTGATGGCAATTAAAAGGTGCCATGATATTGCTGTAGGAACAATGTTAGTTGGGCCATTAACGATGTGGTGGTTGTAATGATAATACTGATAGTGGTATAGTAGAGATTGTTGGCATCGGTGGTATGGTGAAGATGTTGAGGTTGATAATTGCAGTGGTGTATGGTGGCTATGATAGTAGTAGAAATGGTGGAGATGATGACGACTGCAACAAAGATGGTGATAGTGTAAAGATGGTGGCGCTATGGTGGTAGTGGAAAGGTGATGGTGTGGTGGTGTTACCAATTACGGTAGTAGAGATAACGATAGTTGTAGTCATAGTAGTGATACCAACGATGATAGTAGAAGCAAAAAAGGTAGTAATGGTGATGGTGATGGTGTTGGAGATAATGATAGTAGCGGTGGTGAATAAAAAAATAGAATGCTATTTCAAAATAATGCATGATAAATCAATTTTTTTTTTCTCGATTTATATAAGGGCTAGTCAGTAAAATATTTTTATGTTCAGATGACTGCACCTTACACAAGATCCCGGCCTATGATTACAGGAATGACAGTGGCTAGGAAAAGATGAAATAAAGGAAAGAAATGGTGCAAATAGAGGCTGGCTTGATGGTATTTTCCAGCAAGCAATGCCTTAATGAGATCCCAATTGGCAACAGTGGCCTGATAAAGGGTGAGCTTAGGGAATACGGAGGTACAGCATCATGGCATCAGAGAGGCATCAAGGAGGGTTGCACTAGGAATTTGGCGGCACAAACAATAGAGGGGAAACATTGTGATGATTGGCGAAGAAAGGCGATGATAATTCATGACATCTTGAAGGGGGTCGGGGGCACCTTTAAATTTAATAAAGGTAGAGGCTAGAGTCTCCTAGCATTCGGCTACTTGAGATATCTGACTCCTATTGAGAGTTATCACACACTTTGAATCTCATTGGGAGTCTTATTCTATAGGGATAATGCGTGGAGGGCGTCCCCAGCAACACTTGGATTGTCTAGGCCAATATAGGATGGTCAAGTGCACTAGGCCTAGTTTAAGTTTTAGGCTGGCTAAAGGACCGGGCTTTACAACAAGTATCCAAATTGTGTTGTCATCTGAAAAAGATGAGCCTTTGCTTTTAAGTAAAGACCTTGGTTTCTGTTAAACATCTACCAAATTTGAATTTTATGAACTCCCCATTGGATCAAGGAAGGATGAGATTTTGGATGAGCTTTCTTCTAACCTTTTGGACTCTCGATTGATTTATCTTGTTGGAATCATTACATTTAGAGAGGCTAAATAAGGGCTTTCTTGAGAATCTTATAGAGAATTGTTGCATTTGATCCGAACAGATCCCATCTGGATGTGATCCGCATGAGATTATTTTTATATTTTATAAAATTATCACGGATCATAAAATTGTGAACTTCTTTTTCTCTTTGTACAAATTAAATAGGATATTACAAAGTAATAATAATCTCTACGATCTACTCAGGTAATTATAATGAGTGAAAAATAATCAAGCACTCCCCAAAAAAGATACCATGAAACACCATAATTTTGATGTGAATCTTTTACTATTTAGGATAATGAGATTACTGCAGATCTTTTCTATATCAATTAGAAGTTATACAAATATATAATCATCAGGAATAAATCTTGGCTTTCACAATAAAAAAAATCATTATCAATAAAATAGATTTCAATAATAAATAGGAATAGTGGATATATCTCACCAAACGTATGGATGCTTAAAATAATTAATGAAAAAGACTTTTCAAAGATCAAAATCAATCAATTTGTAGCTCTCAATGTCAAGAACAATATATTAAAATTTTATCAAAATAGGACTACGATCAATCATCTGATCATCTAATAAAGTAGCACCAAAATCCTTTTTCTTCTTCTCTCTACCGTCACCTTCTCTTGCTTTTCCATACCATGCTAGTTTTCTCCACACCACGCAATAACTTTGTTATCTGAATTAAATAGGCCCAACCAATATGAGTCCTACTAGGACTCTTTTTATTTATTTATTTATTTTAAATGGTGTGGGTCTCATATAAGGAGGGATCATACCAACAAATCTCTCCCTCTCGATCATATGAAAGGTTCCACCAAACTCAAATATATGGTTCTCATCAAGGATTTTATCTCCTCCTCCATGGCTTTTAATCACTCTCTCTTTTGCTCATAATTTATGGGCTTTGGGTAGCATTTTGGTTCTCCCCCATTAATGATCATTACATACTCATGAGAAAAATATCTCTGGGAAAGATGATGCTCTCTAGTAGATCTTCTCAATTGAGGTTTAACTAGTAATTTTGGAGGGGCTTGTCTAGCATACTCATTTGGTATATCATTATTAGGTATGGGCTCATCAACTGCGTTACCATTATCTTTCCATACATCTTTTTCATTATCATTTTTCACCATGGTAGGAGGCACTGGATCGAAATCAATATAATTTCTAGTGATAAACTTTGGTTTCTCAATTTTTTTAAAATCTTCAATAGTCTGATTTTCTAGAAATACAATATCTCTACTTCTAATAATCTTTTTATCAATTGGATCTCATAATTTGTAACCAAACTCTTCATGTGCATAACCCAAGAAGATACACTATTTAGACTTCCACCAAGCTTAGATCTCTCATCTTTAGGAATGTGAATAAATATCCTATCGCCAAATACCCTTAAGTGATCATATGAAATATCTTTTCAAGTCCACACTCTTTCTGACACATCACTTTGAAGAGAAACTGAAGAAGAAAGGTTGATCAAGTCCATTGTAGTTCTCATCGCTTTACCATAAAAGGATTTAGGTAGTTTAGCATGAGTGAGCATACACCGAATTTTTTACAAATAGTATGATTCATTTTCTCAGCAACTCCTTTATATTGAGATGTTTTAGGAAGATTTTTCTTAAGCTTGATACCTTGATTCTGCAATATTTCTAAAATGGACCCCTGTATTTACCACCGTTATCTACTTGAATATACTTCAGTTGTTTTTCTATTTCTCTTTCAACACTAGCATGAAAATACCGGAACACATCAAATGTACGTATGCCATCAGATCATAAGAATTTCAGCTCATCAACAAGAGGTCTTAGATATACATCAATGCTTCTACTAGGATGTCGTGGTCCAGGAATGACTAATGTAAGAAAGATGTTATATTCTTTTATGCATATTCCAGGTAGCAGATTTAATAGAGTAATAAAGTTTGGCCAATATTAATAAGGGGTCACTGCATGACTGAATAGTATAATCCATTCGTAGACAGATCTAATCGGACATTGTGTAATTCTTGAGCAAATAAAGGGTGGCAAGCATCAAATTTCTTCCATGTCTTACTGTTTGATGGATGACTCATCATATTGGTATACTTGCGAATTTCTTCTTTGTACTTTCTCATCTGCTTGATAGTACTATTGGACAAGTAAAGCCTCGAAGCCTAGAAGTGAGGGGAAGGTATCGAAGAACCTTTTATGGTATGTCCTTCTGATTGTTACTCTCTTACCTTGGCTTAAATTAGCTTTCACTGCATTTGTCACATGAGCTCTTCAATTAGTCCTTCTTGTAGAAAAGCATGCAATCATTATGGCATGCATCTATCTTCTCATATCCCATGCCCAATCCTTTCATCATTTCTTTTGAAGCATAGAAGCTCCCAACAAGCTTCTCATCCATCAATAGCATCTTCTTTATTATTGCTACCATTCTATCAAAATAATTGATCGTTATATTAAACTCGGCCTTCAAGTTCAACAACTCTAACACAGCTGATAATACAGTATGTATTTCATATTTTGGTCATAGTGGTTCATCAGCATCTTTCAGCATACAATAGAAATCACTGCTGTCGGCTTTTGAATCATCCTCCATATCTCAATCAAATTCAGGACCAGCCGCATCCATAACTATGTCTACCATTTTATTTGTATCTATGTCCTACTGACTTCTAACCCTTGCACTTGTCTCCCATGTCTCACCATATAGGTACCAATGCTTGTAGTTTGACATTAATCCACTTCGATATAAATAGGTAATTATTGTATCCCTATCAAGTATTTCTCTATTAATATATCTTTTATTGTAGTCCATTTTTGAACTAAGATTGCCATATTTTCAAAAGTATAATCACAAAAGTACTTGACACCCTCCTTATATTCAACAAAAATTACCCCGTTGATTACTCGACTGTCTATCCAATTACGATTCATGGCACACTATCTAAGGATTCTGTATATACAAATACAAGAAAAAATACTTATCAATTATTATCATTTAAAATGAGATATAATAAATACATCCTATCATCAACTGATAGGTATAAAAGGTCTATCCCATTCAGAAATTATATTAATTCTATAGATCAATTACAGTAATCAAACGATATGCAATAGGGGTCGAAAAAAATTTTAACAGTATTTTTCCTTAGTTCTTCTCACACGACTGAAGATGTGTGAGGAGAACTAAAAAAAATACTGATTGAAATTTTTTTCGAAACCTCAACATACCGTTTGATTACTATAATTATCTATAGAATTAATTATAATTCTCAAACTATCCAAATTGGATAGTCAATTGATCAATGTACATAATTCTTTCATCCGTACAAAATATATAAATATAAGGATGCCATAGAATATGTACATTAATCAAAAGATAGATCTATGGTTCTATGCAATGTAAAATTTTAAAAATAGATGACTGAGTAGAAAAAAAAGAATAAAAAGTAGAGCAACAAATGGAGACTCAGAAGATGCAATATATGTTATAATAAGGATCATTAATTGAAGATCAACTATCCAAAATCTTCATCATAGTTAGGGCTTGAACTAGGATGGGCCCTACCCCTATCTAAGCTAGCCCAATCCAAAATTTTTTTTGAACTTTAGATCAAGCTTTGGCTTGATGATTTTAGGAAAAACCAGGCCTGGGTCTGACCTTGGCCTAGGCCCAAGCTCGGCTTGAACCCATTTGGGCGAGCCCGAACCATGAGGTGGCTGTAAATTCAGGCTTCGAGTCAAACTTAGGCCTGATGATTTTAGGAAAAATCAGATCCGAGCCCGGTCCTAGCCCAGGCTCGAGCCTGGTTCGAACCTATTTGGGTGGGCCCGAACCATTAGATGGCTGCAAAGAAAGAAGGCTGCAAACTTGGAGTAAAAATTTATTTAAAAAATAAAATGAAAACTTAAAAATAGTTCTTAAATCGGCACCAACAAGGTAAATAAGGGAAAAAGAAAAAGAGCAAGGCTCAGATCTATGATTGAAAAATAAGGCATTGCAAGTTCCACTGCATCTTTAGCCATGAGGTGGTTGCAAGTGGTTGCTTGTGATATAACAGACCGTCCAAGCTTTTTCTGCAACTACAACAACAAGAACAGAAATGCCTCACCTCCATTTCTCTCTAGACTCTTTAGGTGCACCCACAGAGGCAGTCATCATAGCATCTTTATGAATAAAGCACCACTGATTTTAGATTAGTTGCAAGCCGGCAGTATCGGACCTACTCTCGGGCCGAGCCTAGACTGGGCCAAAGATATATTCGAGCCCAGCCCAAAATTCAAATGGACCCTATAATTAGGCCCAAGTTCGATTTGAACTATTTCAAGTCTAGCTCGAAGCCTGACTTGAATTCAGACTGACCTGAAGCCCATCGGGCCGACCCAAACCTAGCTCCAACTCTAATCATAAATAAATAAATAAATTAATTAATTAATTAATATCTAATTAATTAATGAACTAAATATATAATTAAAATTAATTAATATATTAAAATAAAAGGACTTTTAGCGATGGCTCGATCACCATCATCGTCGTCGTCGATAATACTTACTAAAACATAGGCTTAGAGACGTCGGTGGTGTTGGAACGGTGGTGCGGGGATGGGGACGGTGATTCGATGCAGGGACGGTAGATTCGCAAGGAGGGTGATAGATTCGGCAAGGGGGATGGCATATCCGACAAGGGGGGTAGCAGATTTGATAAGAGATTGATGGATCCGGCAAGAGAATGATGGTGCAGAGACTTCGATGGTGGGGAATGGTGAAGGGGGAGGCGACGCTGGGGAACCAGGAGAGGGGGAGAGGGGGGGTCTCGGTCACTGATGGGGAGATGGAAATCGAGGGTGGCGGGGGGAGAATGAGAGGGTGGGAGGGGGTTTGGTTGGTCATCGGTGGGGGAGCCAACCCAAAAATTGAGAGGGGAAAATAAGGGTGGAGAGGGGTCGGGGGTCTCGATCGTCGGATGGGGGAAACAAGGATGGGGTAAAACAAGGGCAATCGCTGGCGGGGGAGCCAACCCAGAAATCAAGAGGACCGGGGAGGGGGGTTGGAGGCCGAGGAGGGGGGTCGAGGGTCTTGGTCGTCGAGTGGGGCAAAATGAGGGAGGGGGAGGTCGCCGGCAGGGAAACCAACCCAGAAATGAGAGGGCCGAGGAGGGGGGTTGAGGGTCTCGACCATTGGATGGGGGAAAATAAGGGCGGGGGGAAATCAATAGAGGGATAGTTAGGGTTCTTAACACCGTCAGTAATAAATATTAACGATGGAATGCTGTCACTAATACGATATTTCCATCGCTAATAATCTTACGGTCTAACTAAAAATAAAATTACTACTTATTAGCGATGTAATTAGCCATCACTAAAAATAAAAAATCCTATCGCTAATTTTTTTTTTCGGTGGCTTATCTTTTGGTCGCCATTGGTGGTCATAAAAGGGGTTATTAGCATGATGGCAAAATTTGAAGGGAAAAAAATTTATTTCTCTTCAGATGACCCAAGTTGCATCTAAAATTTTTTTATTAATCTATATGAATAAGAATCAAATTTTTATCTGATTAGCAGTAGAACCAGAGATCAAATCTCTACTAATCTGATATAAATCTTTGTGGAGGTCTGAATGTGTAGACCCTCTACTTTGCAAGCATGCCAGACACCATAGGAAAGTAAGATGAACTCTGATCTTCACAACCCAATCAAATGAGGGAGGAGATGTGCTAGTGTGACATCTCACACCAATAGGTGGGATGCCAAGGAGGCCCATGCCCAAGGGAGAAGGGGCGGTACCAAAGGATAGAGGCTAAGGAGACGAAGAAGGACTTCTCTCTTCACACGCCTCTCTCTCTCTCTCCTTCTCTCTTCTCTCAATCTGATTTGTTTGCTATTTTGCTATGTATCTATAGGCAGAGATCCTCTCTATTTATAGATGAATCTTATGACCCAATAAGTATAGGAGTCCTAACTCAAATCTGATTTAAATCAGTCCAATACTCATGAAAGAAGGATTCCTACATGAGATAGAATTGCCATCACTTATGACAACCACTTTGCACCCACTCCCTCACCCACATGGGATGCCCCAAACCAGCACCATTCTAGGTGTTGGTGTGCCCACATGAGGGAGAAATCTTAGTGCAAGTAGAATTTCTCATATCTCATCCAAAACGGATCCGATTCAAATCCAATTCAAAGCGGTTTGAAAATAATTTCGAAAGACTGTCAATCTCAAACTATTTAGGATTTTTATACCAAGTCTAACTTAGATTTTGGACCCAATTAAGTCTAAGTAATTTAAATCTAATCTAAAGTCAGTATTTAAATTAATCTTTCATATGCTCCATGGATCATAGATTAGAAACTGTTCATCCCCGAGATCGAACTCGAATCTCATGTATAGTGCTAGCTAGACATAGTCAACTCTTCAATGTCGTTTGATCCATAACTTAATTCTCAATCAACTTAGCTTATATGTTCAATCAAATCAAGTACTTTCAAATTGGACAGATAAACATAGGTCATTTTCTTCTTACTTTGTCTGACTTATGTGTGTGACTCCATAGGTTCAAACACTAAGCCTATAGCACAGAAATCAATTTCTGTACTAATCGAGATACCATCTTGCAATGATTTTTGATAGTTAGATAGGTCGAATAATCATAAAAATATATTTCAGAATCTATACATATGGTTACCGCATAATTCATTCTTTTGACCCGGATGCTCTAGGATAGTCTCAGGTTAACTGTCAACCGAGATTGCTTTATCCACATTATATTTCAACCTTTCAAATTCATCTCATGGATTATCTTGATCAAGACTTTCTTAAATTAAATACAGTGATACATCAACTCCAATAATTTGGAGGGATCAATCCCATCTTGATCCATACACAGACTTTGCAAGTACTTGATTATACTTAGTAGCCTTCCATCACTGCATTAGAAATTCAGATAGTTTGGTACCAAAGTGATCTCAAGTCTGAAGTATACTTAGATCCATATATTTTGCGAGCAGCTCTTGACAGCAGAACACTCAGTAGGTGAGTCACTTGTTCCGTGACGATGTACTCCTATATCTCACCTGTATGCCATACCAGTGTTACCACACTCCTTGATTAAGAAGATAACTAACCCATATGGCACACAATGACCTCCACTCGATAAATGTCATTGTCCTATAATGACGTATCTTTTGATCATGAACATATTTAAGTACTATATGATAAATCATCTCTTTATCGTATATTAGCATAGTTCTAAGGACTTCATCATAGCACAAGAGTTCAAGAAAGATGTTATCTTGTAATAAAAAATATTAGAATAACTTTTATTCAATGAACAGTAATTCATATATAAAGAGAAACTCAATCGTCACATGATTGATTTTAGGACACAATTTTCAACAACTCTCACTTGGACTAAAACTAATCGAGGCAGTATTTTATACCCATCTTCCATTTGAAATCATCAAACTCTTTGATCCCAAGAGCTTTAGTGAAGGGGTCGGCTAAGTTTTTCTTTCTATGGATCTTTTGAAGCTCGACATCATCTCGATTCACGATCTCTCGCATCAAGTGATAATAGCATAGAATATGTTTCAGCATCCGATGCAGCGTTGTATTCTACTTCGCAGATAGAATTGGCCATAGTATGTTGCTTGAAACTCTTTCAGCAAATTGCTCCTCCATTTAAGGTAAATATATAGCCCGACATGCTTCTGCTGTCATCACAATTTGATTAAAAATTAAAATCAGTATATCTTACAAGTTTCAGATCAGTGTCTCCATAAATAAGCCATTGATCTTTAGTATTTCTCAAATACTTAAGAATTACTTTTGCAATCTTTCAACTCTTCTCATTTGGATCAGACTGGTATCTACTCACTATCCCTAATAAATAAACCATATCCGATCTCATACATGTCATAGCGTACATGATAGATCTCACTATCGAGGTATATGGTATTTTACTCATGCACTCTCTCTCCTCAAGAGTTATCAGATAATCCTTTTTGGAAAGACTAATTTCATGATCTATCGAAAGATAGCCTTTCTTGAAATTATCCATATTGAATTGCTTCAACAAGGTATCAATATATGTGGATTGGGACAATCCAAGCAACCTTTTAGATCTATCCCTGTAGATCTTCATCTCAAAAATATAGGATGCTTCTCCCAAGTCCTTCATAGAGAACTATGATGATAACCACAGCTTCACACTTTACAAAGTTGGGATGTCATTTCTAATAACAGTATGTCATCCACATACAGCACAAGGAAGATGACCACAGAATTGGAAGCTCACTTGTAGATGCAAGGTTCTTCTCTATTTCTAACGAAGCCATACATTTTGATCACCTTATCAAAATGCATGTTTCAACTCCTAGATGTCTGCTTAGGTTCATAAATGGACCTTTTCAGCTTGCATACTTTCGACTCATCTGTGGATGTGAACCCTTCAGGTTGTATCATATACACATCTTCTTCCAGCTCTCCATTAAGGAAAGTGATTTTGACATCCATCTACCAGATCTCATAATCTAAGTATGCAGTGATAGCAAGCATAATCCGGATGGACTTGAGCATTGCCACAGGAGAGAATGTCTCATCATAGTCAATACCATAATGCTGACGGTAATCCTTGGCAACTAGATGAGCTTTATAGGTCTTTACCTTCCCGTCCGCTCCTCTTTTCTTCTTGAAAATCTATTTATACTCTATGAGTTTTATCCCTTCGGATGAATCAACTAGTGTCCATACACCATTGATCTTCATAGACTCCATCTCGAATTTTATGGCCTTAAGCCAGTTCTGAGAGTCGAACCTTTGCATGGCCTCCATATAGGTGATCGGATCCTCATCATTCTCATCAAGTTCAATGGGGCCACCATCCCAGATCAGAAAATCATAGTATCTGTCTGGCTAATGCAGTACTCTACCAAATTTTCTCAATGGCACCTCTATTGGCTCCAATTCGATGGTCCAAACAAACCAATTCTATACATGTCGGTCTTTCCACCTCATGAACTTCATCAAGTTAATTTTACAGGCATTAGTTCCTTCACCAAGAAACTACTTTTTCAAAAAGACTGTCTGGCTGCTGACAAACATCTTTTGTTCTACAACGAGATAGAAGTAGTACCCTTTATTTTCTTTAGATACCCTACAAGCAAGCATCTATCAGACTTTGTTCCAAGCTTATCTGTCTTTAAATGCTTGACATAAGCTGGACACTCTCAGACCCTAAGGTGTGAGAGCACCAGCTTACATCCAGTCCATATCTTATATGGAGTTTTATCGACAGACTTTTTGGGCACCTTATTCAAAATATAGCAGGCAATTTTTAGAGCATATCCTCAAAAAAAGTTTGACAGACTCGCAAAGTCCATCATAGATCAGACTATATCTAACAAGGTTCATTTTTCCTCTCCGACATCTCGTTATATTGTGGTGTCCTAGGAGGGATCCATTGTGAGAGAATCCTATTCTCTTCTACATATGTCATAAACTCACTGGTGAGATATTCATCTTCTCAGTCTAACCGAAGGATCTTAATATTCTTTTCAGTTTGTTTTTCTACTTCAGCACGGAATCATTTGAACATTTCAAATGATTCTAACTTATGCTTCATAAGATAGACATACCCATACCTCAATAGGTCATCTGTAAACATAATAAAGTAGTAGTATCTTCCTCTGGCACTTATGTTTATAGGTTTGCATACATCAATATATATTAGACTTAAGACATCGCTGGCTCTTTTATCTTTTCTCTTAAAAGATAACTTAGTCATCTTACCAAGTAGACAGGATTCGTAGGTTGGTAATAATTCACAATCATCTATCTCAAGGATATGTTTCTTGATCAACCTGTCAATCTTTTTCTTGTTCACATGATCAAGCCTACAATGTCAAAGGTAGGCTTCACTGATATTATCTAATCTAGGATGTTGGCTGGCTGTGTATATTACACTAACAGACCGTGATATTATGTATATGCCATATTTTAATTATTCATATATAATTACAGTATCATTTATAATGATATCAAAAAAATCATCATTTATTATAAACTTATAACCAAATTTGGCCAAAAGGCCTACAGAGATGACATTCATCAAAAAAGAGGGACAATAATGACAATCATCTAACATGACACTACTGGACTCGAAGATAAGCTGCAATGTTCTCAAGGCCAGAACTGGAACATAACTTTCATCTCCAATGTTAAGGAACCATTTGCCCTCTCGAAACTTCCTACTTACTTGCAGTCTCTGCAACGAATTGCATATATTAATAGGACTTTCAGTATCCAATATCCAGGTAGTAGTATCACAAAAAGAGAAATTACAAGGAGTTATCATATAAGTACTTTGTGAAGCAATCGATTACTTCTTTCTCTTATTCTTAGGCCTGTTTGGGTCAAGAGTAGCTGTATAAGCAGGATAATTCCTTTCTCAATGACTTAGCTTTTTGCAAAAGAAGGACTATACCTGACTCTTATCAACTTTTGACGGTTTGCTCTACTTAGGATTGGCGGCATGGGATTTTTGCACCTTTTTCTTCTTTCCTCTCTTAGAGGATCGATGCCCTACAGATGTACCTCCTACTAAATTCACTAGCTTCTTTTGGAGCTGGTGATCATTCTAAAAAGTCTATAGTAACCCTAGCAAACTATGAAAGTTCACCGCAGGCTTTGTCATTCTATAATGATTGAAAAATGATAGGTAGAATTTGATAGCGAATTGAGGATAGCATCCTTACCTAACTATTCATGCAATAGGATCACAATGACACCCCTACTCATCTATTTTGATAGTAAAAAATCTATTCATTTTTTTTCTTCATGAAATAGGATCACAATGACACCCCTACACATCATAGGAGAACCCATCGAATAGGCAAAAGAGAGATTAATCTCTTCAATCTCCTACGACTGGATGATCTGGTGATCTCATCAATCTGAGTACTAGGCTATTAAGATCTGAAATCTAATTTCATATATAATTACGTCAACATGCAATTATTGACAAAATAATTTTGTGTCATGAATATATCCTTGATCTTATCAATTATATTTTTCATCTAATCTAATTAGATTTGATGTATCATATATATCATATCAGATCTAAAATATATCTTATACTGATTATAAAATATCAATTTCAGATTTGATATCATATAAAAAATTAATTAGATGCAAACATGAATGTATAAGAAATAAATTTTTGATAAAATCTATTTTTACACAGTGCTGAATTCTGATAGGATTTAGATCTAAATATCTATCAAAATAGATCTAATTTAGATCTAAAATAAAGTCTACTTCACAATAAAATAATAATATTAAAATTTTATTAAAATAAATTTAAATAAATTTTAATTCATGTTGTTATTCCATCAAAAATTCAGCAATAGTAGAATTCTGTTATAATAAACTTATAACAACCTTAATTAATAATTGATTAGGCTCATCTAATCCTATCAAAATCAGATCAAAAATTTTATATAAATAGATGTAAATTAGATTTAATATCTTATAAAAAATCTTAATTATATCTTATGTAATTAATCTAAAAAAATTTAATTATACATATATATATTTTAAACCTGCTCTGATACCAATTGAAAAGAAAGGAAACTGTTTCTCTTCAGATGACGCAGGTTGCATCTAATTTTTTTTTATTAATATATATAAATAAAGATCAAATTTTATCCGATTAATAGTAAAACTAGAGATCAAATCTCAAATAATCTAATATAAATTTTTACAGAGGTCTGGATGTACAGACTCTCTACTTCGCATGCACGCTAGACGCCGCAGGAAAGCAGGATGAACTCTGATCTTCGCAATCCAATCAAATGAGAGAGGAGATGTGCTAGTGTGATACCTTATACTAGCAGGTGGGATGCCCAAGGAGGGCCCATGCCCAAGGGAGAAGGGACGGCACCAAAGGGGAGAGGCTAAGGAGACGAAGAAGGACTTCTCTCTTCACACACCTCTCTCTTTCCTTCTCTCTTCTCTCAATCTGATTTGTTTACTATTTTACTATATATCTATAGGTAGATACTCTCTTATTTATAGATGAATCTCATGACCTAATAAGTATAGAAGTCCTAACTCAAATTTGATTTGAATCAGTCCAATACTCATGAAAGAAGGATTCCTATATGAGATAGAATTACCATCACTTATGACAACCACTTCGCACCACTCTCTCACCCACATGGGACCATCCAAACTGACACCATTTCAGGTGTTGGTTGGCCCACATGAGGGGAGAATTCTAGTATAAATAGGATTTCTCATATCTCATCCAAAATGGATCCAATTCAAATCCAATTCGAAGCTGGTTCGAAATAATTTGAAAGACTGTCAATCCCAAACTCTTTAAAATTTTTATACCAAGGCTAACTTAAATTTTAGACTCAATTAAGTCTAATTAATTCAGATCTAATCTAGAATCAATTAGCATTTAAATCTAATCTTTCATATACTTTATGGATCATAGATTAGAAATTATTCATTCTTGGGATCAAACCTGAACCTCATGTGTAGTGCTAGCTAGACATAGTCAACTCTTCAATCCCGTTTGATCCATAATTTAATTTTAATCAAGTTAGCTTATATATTCAGTCAAATCAAGTACTTTCAAATTGGACATATAAATATAGACTATTTTCTTTCTACTTTGTCTGACTTGTGTGCGTGACTCTATAGGTTCAAACACTAAGTCGGTAGCATAGGAACCAATTTCTGTACTAATCGATATACTATCTAGCAATGGTTTTCGACATCCAAATAGATCAAATTATCATAAAAAAATATTTTAAAATCCAAACACATGGTTACTGTATAGTTTATCCTTTTGATCCTAGATGTTCTAGGATGGTCTCAGGTTAACTGTCAATCGAGACTATTTCATCCACATTGTATTTCAACCTTTCAAATCCATCTCATGAATTATCCTTACCAAGACTTTGCTAAATTGAAATACAATGATACATCAACTCCAATAATTCAGAGAGATCAATCCTATCTTGATCCACACACAGATTTCATAAGTACTTGATATCCCCAGTAGTCTTCTATTACTGTATTAGAAATTTAAATAGTCCGACATCAAAGTACAGTGAGTTATTTGTAAGTCATTATAGTGATCTCAGGTTTGAAGGATACTTATACCTATGTGTTTTGTGAGTAGCTCTTGACAGCAGAATGCTCAGCAGGTGAGTCACTTGTTCAGTGATAATGTACTCCTACATCTCACCTATATGCCATACCAGTATCACCACACTCTTTGGTTAAGAGGACAACCAACTCATATGGCACACAACGATCTCCACTCGATAAACATCATCATCCTGTAATGACATATCATTTGATCGTGAATATATTTAAGAACTATATGATAAATCCTCTCTTTATCATACACTAGCATAGTTCTAAGAACTTCATCACAGCACAAGAGTTCAAAGAAGATGTTACTTTATGATGAAAAATATCAAAATAATTTTTATTTAATGATCAATAATTCATATATAAAAAAGAACTCAATCATCACAGATTAATTTTAAGACACAATTCTCAATAAAATTACCATCGCTAATGGCCGTCGTTAAAGAATATTTTTCTGGTAGTAAGATCCTTTAGACCAGCCACTATTAATGCCTTACCATGGGCTTGAAATATGACCTAGTTGTTCAAGATCGAGCCCTTATGATCCTCTAGCCACTTTATTAGTGCCCCACCATGGGCTTGAAATATGATTGTTGTAGTTCAGAGTTTAGCATATGCAGTCCTTTAGGCTAGCTATTTTTCTTGGTGCCCCATCATGAGCTTGAAATATGGTTGTGGTAGTCCATAGAGCTAATCACTTTGTTATCCTATCATGGATGGTTGTGGTAGTCCATGGGACTAGTCAGCTTTGTTGCCTTATCATAAGCTAAAAATATGGTCATGGTAGACCAAAGCTGAGCACCTTTATATGATCGGATCCAATGTATGTTGCTTGAGATAATTGTATGATATGACTCATTCACAAAAAGATATATTTGCTATGCATGTTTTATGAATCATGGTATCTTTTGACATGATTTACACTACAAAAATGCCACTTTTTATGATAAATTTATTTATGATGAAAATATATTTCATCACAAATAAGGATATTTATAATGAAAACTAAAATTCATCACTAATAATTATTTATTTATGATGAAAATAATTTTTCATCATAAAATATCTTCATATTTGTGATGAAAATAAAATTTCATCATAAATACATATTATTTATGATAAAATTAATCATCATAAATAATAAAATATTTATTTTAATTTTAAATTTTCAAATATTAGCGATGAAAATAGTTTCATCATAAATAATGGAAGTATTTACAATAAAAATTAAATTTTTATCATAAATACATGTTATTTAAATAAAAAATTTTAATCACTAATATTTAAAAAAATAAAAAATTTTAAAATTTAATAATTAAAGATTATTTATGATGAAAATATTACATTGTAAATAATAAAGTATTGACGATGAAACCTAAATTTTTATCACAAATACATATTATTTATAATAAAATTTTTTTATTGCTAATATGTAAAAAAAATAAAAAAATTTTAAAAATTTAAAAATTATAGATTATTTGTGATGAATATATTATGTCACAAATATAGGAGTATTCATGACTAAAACTTATTTTCTATCGTAAATACTAAAGTATTTACGATAAAATTTTTTATCACTAATATTTAAAAAAAATAAAAATTTAAAAATTATAGATTATTTATGATGAAAATATTACATCATAAATAATGAAGTATTGATGATGAAACCTAAATTCTCATCTCAAATATATTTTATTTATGATAAAAATTTTTCATCACTAATATATGAAAAAAAGTAAAATATTTTAAAAATTTAAAAATTATAAATTATTTATGATAAAAATATTATATTGTAAATGATGGATTATTGGTGATGAAAACAAAATTTTCATCGTAAATATATTTTATTTACAATAAAAAATTTTCATCGCTAATATGTGTAAAAAAATAAAAAAATTTAAAAATTTAAAAATTTAAAAATTATAGATTATTTATGATGAAAATATTATGTCACAAATACTTAAATATTTAGATAAAAATTAATTTTTTATTATAAATACTCTAGTATTTATGATGAAAAATTTTCATCGTTAATATTTAAAAGAAAATAAAAATTTTAAAAATTATAGATTATTTATGATGAAAATATTATGTCATAAATAATGAGTATTTATGATGAATAGTAATTTTTTTATCATAAATACTCTAATATTTATGGCGTAATATTTTCATCGCTAATACATAAAAAAATTAAAAATTTTAAAAATTTAAAAATTATAAATTATTTGTGATGAAAATTTAACATCATAAATAATCAAATATTAGTGATAAAAATTTAATTTCTATCATAAATACTCTATTATTTATGATGAAAAATTTTTCTCACTAATAAATGAGAAAAAATAAAAAAATTAAAAAATTAAAAATTATAAATTATAAATTATTTATGATGAAAACTCTGTTTCCATCGTAAATAACATGTATTTATGATAAAAAATTTATTTTCATCATAAATAATTATTATTTATGATGAAAAATTTCTATCGCTAATATTTAAAAAAAATAAAAAATTTTAAAAATTCATAAATTATAGATTATTAACGATAAAATTTTTTTTATTGAAGGATATTTAGATATATTATAGTAAATTTTTTTATATTTATAAAAATAAATATTAGATAGTTTTTAAAAAATAATATGTGCACAAGAAAAGTATGTAGAATATTAAGATATCCCTGATCCTCAATCTTTATAAAGCTCTATCTGTGGCATCTTGAACCAATCCAAAATCAATTCCTGAAAGATGGATCAAGAGAATGATGGTTGGAAATTGAAGCTGAGGATGTCATCATTCCTTTGGCTGCCCATTTGAATCTTATCCAGATGACGTTCGATCTTTCGGACCTTTTGCTCAAGATCCTCCTCCCGACGAGATTTTGTGAGAAACGGAGAGTAGCCCAAGGTTGAATCTCCATTGGAGGAGACCAGAGAATGTTGGCATTATTCTTCATGCTTGGATCCTGATGGGATGTGATTGTTGATCGATCAGGACAGAATGATGCGCACCTCGAGGGAGATTCTCTAGAAGCAGTTTTGCTGGCTACATGAAGAGGGCACTGTTTGAGAAGCATGTTGCGGGGGTTGTCATTGCTCTGTGGTTTGCTATAAATACTGGACCTATCGAATTAGGTTGTTGAATCATTATGGGTCATCTATAATAGGTGGTGGTATAGGCTCTTGAGGAGTGGATACTTGCACTGCATCACCCATGCTTCGTGAAGATGACTGTCGATGAGAAGCGACAGAATTATTGCAAGTTTTTGTTCTTACCATAGTTCATCCATTTCATTACTAAAATGTTCTGAAAAGTTGATATGTTTACTACATTAGTTATATATATATATATACACACATATATACATATATTATTGCATTATTGTGGCTAACAGATGAATGAAAAATGAATGGAAGAAAATAATACGGGGAACAAGACTTGGTCAAGAGAATTTTTTTTTAAATAAAAAAATTATTTTTTATTAATTATTAGCAATGAAAAAAATTTTCATCACTAATTATGTAATTAGTGATGAAATAAAAAATTTTTGTCGTCAATAATATTTTTTCAGGGCTGAATTTTTTCAGCAAATTTTTTTTTGACAGGAATTATTAGCAACAAAAATTAATTATTCATCATAAATATTTTTTGTTCGAATTATTTGTGATGAAAATTTATTAGTAGCGATGAAAGTTTACGTCGCTAATACCCCGTATCCCATCAACTCCCATCGAAAAGCCATTTTTCTTCCTTGTTCCCCCCGGTAGTCTGGCTTCCTCCCCCTCCCGCGAGCTTCCTCCCCCACGGCATCCCGGTGCCTCCAGTTTCCTCCACCGTCACGGTTTCCTCAGCCGCCACCATCGCTGCCGCCATCGAGGTGAGTCGACTTCATCTTTGTTTTTCCTTTTTTTTTTGGGGTGGGTTTTGATCGAGGACCAAAATGGGGAACATGCCAGGGATGGTGCGCCTAGGTTGGGACGGCGGGCCTCTGCCACGTGGGGCCAGTGGGCCGCTACGACGACGGCGGGCCACGGCCACGTAGGATCTATGGGCCACGACGGTGACGGTGGGCTGGGGACGGCGACGTGGGCCCGACGATGGGCCAGGGTCGACGAGCCAGAGCTGGCTACATCGACTCTTCTTTTTTTTTGGGGGGGGGAGGGTGGATTCGGGCCGGGGATGGAGATGGGGAACAGCATGGGGCTGGCGTGCCATGGTCGGTGTGCCGGGGATGGTGCACCTGGGTCAGGACGGTGAGCCGCGGCCATGTGTGGGCTGCGGGTCACAGCCACGTGGGGCTTGCATGCTGGGGCGTGCCGGGGCCAGCGACGGCAGGCCAGGGAGGAGCCGAGGCCGTCGAGCCGGAGCTAGAGCCGACGACGGCGAGCTGGGATGGGGTCGGGTTGTGGCTATGCTGGGGCCTGCGGGTCGGGTCGGTGATGGCAGGCCATGGAGGGGCCGGCGAGCCAGAGCCGGAGCCGGCAATGGTGACCGGGGCATGACTATGCCGGGGATGGTGGGCCGGGCACACGTGGCCTTCGGGCCCCGAGGCCTACGGGCCAGGCATGTGTGGGTTTGGATGGGTCGGGCCTGGATGGGGCTGGTTGGGCTACCGCGGGTCGGGTGGAGCTAGGTCGGGTCAGGTGGAGCTAGGTTGAGTCGAGCTGGGGCTGGGGACGGCAGAGCCGGGGTGGGGCGGCTCGAGCAGTGTACGATCGGGCTGGGGCTGGTCGGGTGGAGTCGGGTCGGGTCCGGTCGGGCTGGGGCAGGTCGGAACAGGATGGGGCGGGTTGGGGATGTTAGGGTCTGGGCCAGGTCGGGGATGTTAGGAGCAGGGTCTGATCGGGCTGGGGCTAGTCGGGTGGAGCCGGGTCGGGTCTGGTCGGGCTGGAGCAGGTCGGGCTAGGATGGGGCAGGTCGGGGATGTTAGGGTCTGGGCCGGGTCAATTCCTGTTCGGGCTAGGATGGGGTGGGTCGGGCTTGGGCGGGTCGGGTGGAGTCGGGGCAGGTCGGGTCAGGTCGTGTCTGGTTCGGTCCGCATCGGGCCGGGCTACGGTAGGTGGGGTTGGGATGGGGCGGGTTAGGTCAGGTCTTCATGAGGATGAAATATGATGCTGAAATTATTATAATTATTGCATATTATTTTTTAGTATTACTGCTGAAGTTAGTTAATTATTTGACTAATTATTTTTCACTAACACAATGCACATTGCTGTTACATGTTATAATTAAATTATTTTATATGCTATTTTTGTATGCTGCTAAAATTATAAATAAAAAAAGTATTTCTATTTTAGAAAAACTCTATTGAAATTTCTGATCAAGAAATTTCAATACGAAGTTATTCCTTTTGATAAATTAGAAATCTATCTTCGAATGCACGTTCAAAGATGGTACTTAAATTACATTGAGCCATAGATTTTCGTTCAAGTTTCGATCTTCATGGAGATCAAAATTTGGATGTCCCATATTCGATCTTTTTGAAAAAAAAATAATAATATTATTATTAATAGTTGATATTTCATTTCATTATGTGGAATTCAGAAGTTATCTGTCCATTGTTCTCCAGGTATATAGTGGATAGGGTACGTGGGCATCATATCAATGACAAAAAATATTTTCGCCGCAAATAACCATATCAACGATGAAAATAATTTTTCATCAAAAATAAACAAATATTTATGATGATTACAAAATTTTGTCATAAAAAAATTGGTCATATTCGGGTCATGCTGGGTCGGGCCGGGTTGGTGCAGGTTGGGCTGGGGCAGGTCGGTCCATGACTGGGCTAGGTCGGGTCGGGTCTAGTCCAGGTCAGGTTGGGGTCGGGTTGGGTCGGGGCAGGGCAGGCCGGGTCGGGTCGGGTTCGGGTCTGGTTGGGTCGGGTCCATTTTGGATTGGGTCGAGGTCGGGTCCGGATTGGGTTGGGTCCGGGTCGGGTCGGGGCCTTCGGGGATGGGTCCGGGGATGGGAATGGGGCGGTCCGGCAGGTTGGGTGGGGTCGAGATTGGTCAGGTCGGGGTGGGTTGGGATCGGGTTGGGTCGGTTCCGGGTTGGGCCTGATCGGGCTGGGCTGAAATTATTATAATTGTTGCATATTATTTTTTAGTGTTACTGCTGAAATTATTTAATTATTTGACTAATTATTTTTTTACTAACACAATACACATTGCTGTTACTTGTTATAATTAAATTATTTTATGTGCTGTTTTGTATGCTGCTGAAATTATAAATAAAAAAAATATTTCTATTTGAAAAAAAAATTATTGAAATTTTTAATGAAAAAATTTTAATACGAAATTATTCTTTTTTGATAAATTAGAAATCCATCTTCGAATGTACGTTCAAAGATGGTACTTGAATTACATTGAGCCATAGATTTCCGTTCAAGTTTCGATCTTCATCGAGATTGAAACTTGAATATCCCGTATTCGGGTTTTTTAAAAAAATAATAATATTATTATTGTTAAAAGTTGATATTTTATTTCATTATGTGGTATTCAGTAGTTATTTGTCCATTGTTCTTCAGGTATATGGTGGATAGTGTGCGTAGGCACCATGTGCACATTGTATACTTGGAGAACCATGGGAAGATACTGTCGAAATTTCTATGAAAATGAGATGAAATATCCACTAATAATAATAATGAGATTATTACTGTTGGTGCAAAAATCCACTTGCGTCGGAGAAGCTGGAGTCGGGGGAGTCGTGGTCGCCGCGGGACCTGCAAAAGAAGTCTAAACTGGAGGTGGGGTTGCTCCGCAAGACCTTCCGATGCTCAAGTCAGTTCTCTGTCTCAACAAGAATGGAGTGCTCGAACGAAAATTTTAGCAGAGTTTGGGATAGAAAATTAGGGCTTATAGAATAATGTATCTGGGGCCCCCTTTTATAGGCAAAGGGGGACAGCAGACTGATAGCGATATCCGTAACCGCCTGACAGTGGGCTGCTCAGAGTCAGGCGGAGTTTGTTGCGAAGAGTAGTGGAGTGGGATCATGGCCACCGCTGAAATGTGCCACGTGGAGTCTGTTGCGGTTAGTGGAACGACATCCGTTGTCGCGACTTGCCAGGGGGTGGGAAGAATCGCGCGGTATCCGTCGCAGGGAGTGGAGCAGAATCATGGTCATTATGGTGATCTGCCAGGGAGTGATGGAGCCGTGCGGAATCTGTCGCAGGAAGTGGAGCAGAATCGTGGTCGTTACTGCGGCTTGCTAGGGTGTCCAAGCCTGTCGGCCAAAGCTTGGTTGAGGCGCCTGATGGAGAGAAATGGCTATCCATTTGAAAGGAGATTGGATGTTGCTGGCGGGCCGCATCGAAGTCGGGGGCAGAGTCCGGCTCCCGTAGGAGTCCGGACGGAGTCTGCCTGCAGTCGAAGTTGGGGACGAGGTCCGGCTCCCGTAAGAGTCCGGACAGAGTCTACCTGTAGTCGAGGTTGAGGATGAGGTCCGACTCCCGTATGAGTCCGGACGGAGTCTTCCAGCAGTTGAGGTTGGGGACGAAGTCCAGCTCCCGTAGGAGTCCGACGGAGCCTTCCTACAATCGAGGTTGGGGACGAAGTCTGGCTCCCGTAGGAGTCCGGACGGAGTCTTCCTGCAATCGAAGTTGGGGATGAGGTCCGGCTCCCGTAGGAGTCCGGACAGAGTCTACCTGTGGTCGAGGATGAGGTCCGGCTCCCGTAAGAGTCCGGATGGAGTCTCCCAGCAGTTGAGGTTGGAGACGAAGTCCGGCTCCCGTAGGAGTCCGGATGGAGCCTTCCTGCAATCGAAGTTGGGGATGGGGTTCGGCTCCCGTAGGAGTCCAGACAGTGTCTACCTGTAGCCGAGGTCGAGGATGAGGTCCGGCTCCCGTAAGAGTCCGGACGGAGACTTCCAACAGTTGAGGTTGGGGACGAAGTCTGGCGCCCGTAGGAGTCCGGACGGAGCCTTCCTGCAATCGAAGTTGGGGATGGGTCTGGCTCCCGTAGGAGTCTGGACGGAGCCTTCTTGCAATCGAAGTTGGGGACGGGGTCCGACTCCCGCAGGAGTCCGGACAGAGTCTACCTGTAGCCGAGGTCGAGGATGAGGTCGGCTCCCGTAAGAGTCCAGATGGAGTCTTCCAGCAGTAGAGGTTGGGGACGAAGTCCGGCTCCCGTAGGAGTCCGGACGGAGCCTTCCTGCAATCGAAGTTGGGGATGGGGTCCGACTCCCGTAGGAGTCCGGATGGAGCCTTCCTGCAATCGAGGTTGGGGATGAAGTCCGGCTCCCGTAGGAGTCCGGACGGAGCCTTCCTGCAATTGAAGTTGGGGATGAGGTCCGGCTCCCATAGGAGTCCGGACAGAGTCTACCTGTAGCCGAGGTCGAGGTCGAGGTCCGACTGTCGTAAAAGTCCGGACGGAGTCTTCCAGCAGTTGAGGTTGGGGACGAAGTCTGGCTCCCATAGGAGTCCGGATGGAGCCTTCCTGCAATCGAAGTTGGGGACGAGGTCCGGCTCCCGTAGGAGTCCGGACGGAGCCTTCCTGCAATCAAGGTTGGGGACGAAGTCCGGCTCCCGTAGGAGTCCAGACGGAGCCTTCCTGTGATCGAAGTTGGGGACGAGGTCCGGCTCCCGTAGGAGTCCAGACAGAGTCTACTTGTAGCCGAGGTCGAGGATGAGGTCCGGCTCCCGTAAAAGTCCGGACGGAGTCTTCCAGCAGTTGAGGTTGGGGATGAAGTCTGGCTCCCGTAGGAGTCCGAACGGAGCCTTCCTGCAATCGAAGTTGGGGACGGGGTCTGGCTCCCGTAGGAGTCCGGACGGAGCCTTCTTGCAATCAAAGTTGGGGATGGGGTCCGGCTCCCGTAGGAGTCCGGACAGAGTCTACCTGTAGCTGAGGTCGAGGATGAGGTCCGGCTCCCGTAAGAGTCCGGACGGAGTCTTCCAGCAGTTGAGGTTGGGGACGAAGTCCGACTCCCGTAGGAGTCCGGACGGAGCCTTCCTGCAATCGAAGTTGGGGACGGGGTCCGGCTCCCGTAGGAGTCCGGATGGAGCCTTCCTGCAATCGAGATTGGGGACGAAGTCCGGCTCCCATAGGAGTCCGGATGGAGCCTTCCTGCAATCGTAGTTGGGGACGAGGTCCGGCTCCCGTAGGAGTCTGGACAGAGTCTACCTGTAGCCGAGGTCGAGGATGAGGTCCGACTCCCGTAAGAGTCCGGACGGAGTCTTCCAGCATTTGAGGTTGGGGATGAAGTCCGGCTCCTGTAGGAGTCCGGACAGAGCCTTCCTGCAATCAAAGTTGGGGATGGGGTTCGGCTCCCGTAGGAGTCCGGACGGAGCCTTCCTGTAATCGAGGTTGGGGAGATGTCCGGCTCCCGTAGGAGTCCGACGGAGCCTTCCTGCAATCGAAGTTGGGGATGAGGTCCAGCTCCCGTAGGAGTCCGAACTGAGTCTGGTTGTAGAAATCTGCCGTTGGTGAAGTTCGGCCGTTGGCGAGGTCCGAGGTAGTTTAGATTGGAGTTGAACCTGGTTGGAAGGAGTCTGGAAGGGATTCGGGGAGCAGCCGATGGTCGTAGGAGGTCGGCTGGCGGTAGAGCCTAGTGAGCGCTTTGGGCGGCTTGATAGATGACTGGGAGAACTCATGTTGAAGGAGTTTGGGGTGGTGCAGTGGGAGTTCGTCCGTCGGGGGAGTTCAGTCAGCACCGCGGAAATCCGACTGTTGGAGAAGTCCGGAGAGATACCATCTGCAGTCGAAAGCCGGATGAGTCTTGGGAGGGTCAATCCCGTTGAGAACTTCGGCTGAGGGTATTTTATACCCAACACCAGTCCCCCTACTTTCGAGTTCGAATTTCGAATGAAGAAAGTACAGAGAAATTTTGCAGCCGAAGTTATCCCCTTGAATCCTGTGCACGATTACCCCCAGATATTTTGGCATTTAATGCGCGTGCGCTGGAGTCTTTTCAAATCGAGGCGATCCGAAGAGGCTCTTTTGGAACCTGTAGCGGAACGACGCTCGAGGCGTGGCGCAATAAAGGCACTGTCAGTCGTCTACCGCTTTTTAACCGCCCGCTTGGTGAGTGGGACACGCGGCGAAAAAAGACCGGCTAGAGGGGATTCGCAATCATCATTATGCCGGATCTCAGGGCCTATTTAAACCTGCACTCCTCCTCCAAGAGTCCCGCTCTATCCGACGGTCTCTTTCTGGCATCCTTCTTCTTCCTGAGAACTTCGATTTTTCTCAGCGCCCTTCCCAGCCTTTGGCATTCCTCGAGCCATCCCCCCTTCCGCACCTTCGTACTTCTTCGAATCGCCTAGGTTAGTCTCAGAACTCCTTCCTCTTTTTGTCCTTTCTTTTGCCGTTCGATTTTTCTTCCTCTTGCTCTGCACATCAGTCCCCCGGGACCTTGTTCGTGATTTTCCCCTGATTTTTAGGGATTTTGCCTCTGCAAGTGGTCTTCATGTGATTCTAGATGTCTTCTAGGGGTTCTTCTTCTAGCGGCTCTAGGAGTTCGTCTGTCTCAGTCTCCCAGGGTCCTCAGGCGGTAGATGAGTCAGTAGGTAGAGCTGAACCGCATCCGATTTTTGTGTCGGATGCCATTCCTTGTTCTTTGACTCCGGACGAACTTCAACTGATAAGAGTTCAGTATGGGGTTCCTCCGGAGTACGAACTGGAACTTCCTGGCCCGTCCGATCGGGCCAGTGCCCCTCCTCCCGGCTGCTTCTGCCTGTACCAGGAGGCCTTCCATGCCGGACTCCGGCTTCCTCTGCCGCCCTTTGTCATTGCTCTTTTTCATTTCTTAGATATCTCTTTAGCTTCAGTTGCTCCAAATTCTTTTAGGTTTTTGATAGGGTTCCTTTTCCTCTGCCACGTAGTCGAAGTCCAGCCATCCCTTTCTCTATTTAGATACTTCTACACCTTCAAGCGTCACCCAATGGCAAAGGATTGGTGGTATTTCTTCCTCAGTTCGGTAGGAAGGGGTTACTGAAGGGTGCCCCTTCTTCTATCCATAACTGGAAGGAGAAGTTTCTTTATGTTCGATGCCCGACCTTGAGGGTAGAGTTGCCCCCTTGGGGCTCCCTGAGGGACTCTGTCCGTCGGGTGCCCAGCCTGGAGGGAGACGACCATCAAGCCTCCCAGAAACTCCTCAAATACCCAACTCTTTCTCTCCCCAACCTCCTGAAGGAGTAGCTTCTGTTCAACATCGGTCTGAGCCCCCAGGATCCTGCCAGTATTTCATCTCTCCCCGCCCCCTTTTTTTTTCTCTTCTTTTCTTCTTTTTCACGCCTCCCTTTTCTTTTTCTTTCTCTTCTCTCTCTTTTTTTTTTTAAGGCATGGACGTCGAAGAAGTGCAGATGCTTGCCAGGGGCCTGAAGGCTCTCAAAAGAAAGGGCGCCACGACATCCGGGCCAGCGAAGAGGGCCAGAGCGGAGGGGACTAGTTCGGCCGTGCCCGCCCGAGCGACCTCAGCCACCGACGTCCTTCCAGACACTGAGCATCCCGTCGCCCGGGCCTCCCTGAGGGGTTTGAGTTCTCCTACCGAGGTCCCCGCTATGGAGACCCGTCTTGAGGAGGTGCCAGGGGGTGAGAGGGGGAAGAGGAGAAAGACCTTGGCTCACAGGGTCGGCAGTCGCCGGGCTGCCACTGAGGAGTCCCGTGGCTCTAAAGAGGAGCAGGGGGATGATCCCTTTAGTGACAGGGATCTAATAAAAAAGCTGGTAGACGGGTGCTCACTACCCGAAGTCGTCCAGAGGATCGTCCGCATCGATCCTACACAATTTGTTTGGGACTCGCTGGGGGCCTTCCTCGAGGTAAGTGGATTCATCCTCCTTTTTCCTTTCGCTTCTTCATTTAGTTAACTTTCCAGCTCCCATTCTAACTCTCCTGTTGCCCTTGCAGCTGGATCATCAACTCCTCACCAACATTAAGACGACAAACAAGACGGTGGAAGGCCAGCAGGCCGAGGCTGCCCGCCTTAAGGAAATGGCCCTCGAGGTGGCTGGTCTCCGAGAGGCGCTTGAGAGAGAGAGGTAGACCTCGATGGAACAGAAGGCCGACCTGGAGGAGATGGTGAGGAGGGCGGAGGTCGAGGTTTCCAACATGGCGGAACAGATCCCGACCCTGGTCTCGGAGGCCAGGAGTCAAGCGGTGGAGGAGTTCAAGACTTCCACCGAGATGAAGAAGTTGAAGGTTGAGTTCGGTCAAGCCGCATTCAATAAAGGGTTCGAGCTCTGCCAGGAGAAGATGGTCGTAAAATTCTTTGAGCTCGACCTCAGCTTCTTGGATGAGGTGTCCGAGGACGAAGCCGGTCCCTCCACCGCTGTTGCAGCCACCGCGGTCCACCCCCCAGAGGTGCCGAGTCCCCCGTTGACCCAGAGGTCCAAGACCTCTAACTTTGTATTCTTCCTTTATTGCCATTTTTCTTCTTTCTTTTGTCTTCAAGAAACGTTCAATCAATAAAATGGGTCTCCTCCTTTTGAGGGATTTTTCTTCTCTTCTTCTTCGTAATGAGCTGCGTTTTAACACGCTGACCTCCCGATGGCAGCGCCCCGTCGAAGCGCTTCCCTTGCCTCAGGGGATTCCGCTGAAGTCCACGATCCAGCGGCTGAAGAAGGAAGTCCTCCACTTAACAAAAAGGTCGAAAAAGATGGAAGGTGAGCTTCGCAGGTTGAGGGAGGGTTACTCTGAAGCCACCTCGGAGGCCACCCACTTTCGAAATCTCCACGTGAAGGAGATCATGGAGTACAGTCGGAGGAAGGCGGACTTTGCGAAGGAGCTTGAGAAACACAAGAAGAGCACCAGCGATCGAATTTGGGCTCAAGCTGCCAAGATCAGTTCTCTCAGGGTGGAACTGTCAGCTGCGCAGGAGAGGATTGGCCAGCTGGAGGGAAGTTCGTCCCAGCTCTTGGCTCGGGCCGACGGCGATCGGGAGTGGTTGAAGAAGGTCGCTGACCTTCAGCAGCAGCTTCAGGATGCCGAGGTGAGCTATGACGTGCATCGGACCGACTGGCGCAGGCAGGTGGATGAATATAAAGGGAGACTCAGGGTGGCGACCGACAAAGTCGCCCGTCTTCAAGGGCAGCTGGCTGACAGGGCTCAGCTCGCTTCCTCTCGGGATTCCAATGAACTCCAGTCCCTAAGAAGAACTGCAGAAGGGCTTTCTGTCACCCTTGGGGAGAGGACGGCTGAGCTGCAGTAATTGAAGATCCAGCTGGCATGCGAGTAGCAGGCCGTCAAGGATGCGGAGGCGGAATCCGAGGTCCTGAGGAAGAGGCATCGAGAGGTAGAGAACGAAAGCCAGCGACTCCGTCGGGCGCTCCAGGATGCGCTGCTGAAAAAGAGAGAGCTAGAAGAAGGTTGAAAATCTGAGGCAGTCCTGGATAAGGGGTGAAGCAGATAATTCGAGGTCGGAAGGAGCAGAGCTTCCCTAGGGCTCTTTTTGACCTTCCGTCTTTCCATGCATACATTTTCTCTTTTGTTGTTTTGTCTTGCTTTTGTCATTTTGCTTTTCTTCCTTTGGCCTTCTGGGCTTCGTGGTGTATATTTCACAAATGGAATGAAAAGAAGATTTTGTATTACCTCATCCACGTATTGTATTAAATTATCACCCGCCAAACTTCTTTTGTCTTTTGACTTGTCCGACGTTGACGTCGTTTGGAGGTGCCCAGTCGTTGCCACGCTGATCTGCTTTTCTCATCGTCCATGGCCGTAGGCTCGAGCTTGGTGGTTCGAACTCCGCATTACCTCGAAGGTGTCGCTATTTTCTTGACCTGTGTCGAGAGCCTTCTTAGAGGTCGGGGATGTTTGGTAGGAACTTCCCATCTTTGTTGAGACAAGGTTCCTTAGGTCTTTGGTGTGGTTTGTTTTTTGTCTGTTGCCGGCGTAATTCGTCGCTTTCCTTTTTAATTTTCTTCCTCTTTTTGAGTGAGGGTCCCCTCCTTGCTTTTTGAGGGGTCGCGCAGGAGTGTAGAGGTGCCATTGAGGGGACTTTTCCCTTTATCCAATTTGATTGGGTGATCGAGTTTTTGTCATCGTTGAGACGAGGTTCTCCTTCTGTTCTTGATGTAGTCGATCTCAGCTCAGGTCGGGATGAGGTTCTCATCCTGTTCCCAATGGGGCTGTGGGGGCATATAAGGATCGTCGCAAGGGCCTCTCCCCCCATCCGGTTTAAAAGAATCGGACCTTCGACTTTGCTCATGTTAGGGCGAGGTTCTCCTCCTGTCCCTAACAAGGCTGTGGGAACACATGTGGGCGCTGTTTGGCCTCTCCCCCATCCGGTCTAAGAGGAACCGGGCCTTCGACTTTGCTCACGTTAGGGCGATGTCCTCCTCCTGTCCCTGACATGGCCATGGGGGCGCATAAGGGCGTTGTAGGGCCTCTCCCCCCATCCAGTCTAAAAGAACCGGGCCTTTGACTTTGCTCACGTTAGGGCGAGGTTCTCCTCCTGTCCCTAACATGACTATGGGGGCGCGTAAGGGCGTTATAGGGCCTCTCCCCCCATCCGGTCTAAAAGAATCGGGCCTTTGACTTTGCTCATGTTAGGGCGAGGTTCTCCTCCTGTCCCTAACATGGCTCAGGGGGCATCCAAGGGCCGTTATATGGGCCTTTCCCCTGATCCAATCTTAAAATAATCAGACTTTCATTTGGCTCATGTTAGGATGAGGTTTCCCTCCTATTCCTAGCATGACCTTGTTTTAATTGTTTAAAGGGGTCATCCCCAATCGTAACAAATCCATGCCAAAAGGGAAAAACATGCAAAGTCGAAAGGAATTTAGATTCAGGGCAAAGTCGTGAGTAGTATATTTACAGGTTTCTCGAGTTCCATGATCTTGGAAGGTCTGCTCCTCCTTGAGGCCCTCTCGTGATGGAGTCGATGGTTCTGATTGGAGGCCGATCTCCGGGCTGCTCCTCCCTCCTTGGCGGTTCAGGCTGCGGCAGGGCCCTTGGCCGATCTTCTCTACCCTCAGGCCGACGTCGGATGAACCTACCGAGTCGACCTCGCCAGATGAGCTCCTCGATCTCGTCTCGGAGCTGGATGCATTCCTCCGTGTTGTGGCCATGGTCGCGATGGTAGAGACAGAACTTGTTGGGGTTGCACTTCCCAGGATATGTGCGCATCCTCTCTGGCCTAGGGAGCTGCTCCCTGACCTCCATCAGCACTTGGGTTTTCGAGGCATTAAGGGGGGCATAGTTGCGAAATCTTTCCGGTGGAGAACCCCACCGGACTCCGCAGTCCGAACTTCTCTGCCTACGTACCCAGGGAGGAGTATGGACACACTTGTGCCCGAGAGGAGTTCGAGAACGTGGCCGAGCTTCTCTCAACCCTTTTTTGATTGCGGGCTTACTCGAGTCTCCCGCCTGCCATTCTCTCGCAGTCTCCTCATCCTTCATTTTGAAGGCTTCTTTCGCTCGAGCGTACCCTTCAGCCTGAGCCAACAGATGAGCAAAATTTCTGGGGTACTTCTTCTCCAGGGAGAACAAAAGGTCATTCTTCTGAAGGCCGCCCTTCAGAGCGGCCATTGCTACCGACTGGTCTAAGTTTCGAACCTCCAACGCGGCGACATTGAAATGGTTGATGTAGGCTCGAATGGACTCCCCCTCCCTCTGCTTGATATTGATGAGGGACTCCGAACCCCTCCGGGGGCGCCGGCTGCTGACAAAATGGGCCACAAATTGGTGGCTCATCTGATCGAAAGAAAAGATGGTACCCGGCTTCAGCGCTGAGTACCAGTTTCTCACCGCTCCCTTCAAGGTGGATGGGAAGGCTCGGCATAGAATGGCGTCGGGTGTGCCATGAAGCAGCATCATCATCCGGAAGGCCTCCAGATGATCAACCAGGTCCGAAGTCCCGTCGTAGCTTTCGAACTGGGGGAGTTTGAAGTTTGGCGGGATCGGTTCCTGCATGATCATTTGAGAAAAGGGAGGGTCAATGCAAATATCCTCACCATAAGTGGGGGGAGCGTGGCGGAGTTTTTCGATCCGTCGGTTCATCTCCTGGAGTCTCCGGTCTAGAAAATCCTCTCGACTTCGGGTCTCGAGGGTCCTCTGACAGAATGGGGGCAGGGATCTTCCAGGGGTAGAGTCATGATCCGATTGAGGGCTCTCCACCCTCGGGTTCGTCTTCTTAGGAAAAATGGGGCGGCTGGCCCAAGTGGCCCACCCCACCATCGGATTCTGGTGTTCCAGTGATACCCTTTCCAGGCGCACCGATGCCTGCGGCTGTTTCTGCTGCTGCATGGCCTGCACAGCTTCAGTGAGGCCCCTAACCTGCTGTGCTAGCAGATCAAATTGCTCCACACCGACCGCCGTTGCCGGAGGAGGAGGAGGAGGCTGAAAAACTGGAGGTGAGGTCAGAGCCTGAGATCTGGCCGCAGAGGCCGTGGATCACCGCGTGGATGCCTTACGGGGAGGCATCGGGCAAAGACCAAGTGGAGGAGGGAGGAGAGGGCACCGGAAAAGATGCCCGGGGGCAATCCCATTGAGCGCTCCTTTAAGAACAAGGGTACTGCGAAGGTTCGTGACCCCTTCCTCTAGCACCAATCCTGTTGGTGCAAAAATTCGCTTGCGTCGGAGAAGCTGGAGTCGGGGGAGTCGCGGTCACCGCTGGGACCTGCAAAAGAAGTCTAAATCGGAGGTGGGGTTGCTCCGGCAAGACCCTCTGACGCTCAAGTCAGTTCTCTGCCTCAATAAGAATGGAGTGCTCGAACGAAAATTTTAGTAGAGTTTTAGGATAAAAAATTAGGGCTTATAGAATAACGTATCTGGGGCTCCCTTTTATAGGCAAAAGGGGACAGCAGACTGATAGCAATATCCGTAACCGCCTGGCAGTGGGCTGCTCAGAGTCAGGCAGAGTTTGTTGCGAAGAGTAGTGGAGTGGGATTGTGGCCACCGCTGAAATGTGCCACGTGGAGTCTGTTGAGGGTAGTGGAACGGTGTCCGTTGTCGCGACTTGTCAGGGGGTGGGAAGAATCGCACGGTATCCATCATAGGGAGTGGAGCAGAATCATGGTCATTATGGCGATCTGCCAGGGAGTGATGGAGCCACGCGGAATCCATCGTAGGAAGTGGAGCAGAATCATGGTCGTTACTGCGGCTTGCTAGGGGGTCCAGGCCTGACGGTCGAAGCTCGGTTGAGGCACCCAATAGAGAGAAATGGCTATCCATTTGAAAGGAGCTCGGATGTTGCTGGCGGGCTGCGATCGAAGTCGGGGGCAAAGTCCGGCTCCCGTAGGAGTCCGGACGGAGTCTGCTTGCAGTCGAAGTTAGGGACGAGATCCGGCTCCCGTAAGAGTCCGGACAAAGTCTACCTGTCTGCTGAGACCGGCAATAGCAACAGCATTTGTCTTCCCATGGTTGAATTGGAAATGGATGAGACCTTGAGGAAATACGAACACATCCCCCTTGTTAAGGACCTTCGTGAAAAGTTTGTTGGGGTTAGATGTGACAAAGCCGACGTAGAGCGTGCCTTCTAACACTACAAGGATCTCAGTTCCCCTTGGGTGGATGTGAGGAGGGTTGAGACCATAGGGTGCAAAGTCTAGGCGAGCTAGCGAGATGCCAAGGGTGTTGAGCCCAGGAATTTGGTTCACATTGACTTGAGTCACATTAGACCCTAATTTGTTTCCTGTGTCACCGGGCTTGTCAAGGCCAGAGAAGAATAAATCTTCGGGTTTGGCCATCTTCGGGTCCTTGCAGACAAACCCATTCACGAACACTGCATCAACAATTGCGAGAAAGGTAAGTATAAATGAAGAAATGATAAGAACTACACAGCATGCAGGCTAATTACATGTGCAGTAACTAATTATAAGATAGCTGTTGAAGAGGAGTACCATCTGATTTACGATCAGCAACACAGAAATCTTGGAGTTGACTAGGATCAGAAGCAATGGCGTGAGATGAAGCCAGAGCAAGGAGGGCAAGGAAGAGAAAATGGGCAGCCATCTGCCCTCCCTTAATTTCTAGCTAGCAGAAGAATAGCCAAGTGTTAGGATTTGACGCCTCGAGATTCAGCCCACATTGAGCCCACAGCGAGGTTCGCGGCGAAAAACGGAGTCCAACGAGACCAAGATCACCTGAAACAGAGTTCGGAAGGAGGAGATACGAGCTTTTGAAGTCGGCACGAGAATCGAGGCGGTGGAGGACCGCCGCCGGCGGGCGGCAGTGGCGTGGCCGCAGGCGGCAGCGCGCGGGACGCACGACCCAGGCCCGCGCGGGACGCGCGACCCAGGCGACCTAGGCCCACGCGGGACGCGCGACATAGGCCCGCGCGGGACGCGCGACCCATGCCCGCGGCCCCTTTGCCCCGGTCCACCATGGACCGGGCGGTCCACGGCGGGTCCTGTGGACCGCGTGGGCGTTTCCCATGCGTTTCTCGCAGTCCACGGCACTATTCCGTGGACCGGAGCGCGATCTAAGGGCCCAGAGGGCTCCCGGTCTTGATCCGATGGTCTGGAACGTTGATTTGGCTTGTTTAGGACTCTTAAACCTAATCTAATTAGGTTTTAAACCGTGTTTAAGCCTTTAAAAATGCCTGTGATGAACAAACAGTGGTGTGGTTCGGGTTTCTCGCCGTACAGCGCCGTACGAACCCGAGAAGAGAGAGAAAGACGGAAGCATTGCTGTGAGAGAAGGAGCAGGGCTCCTGGACAGCGGTCGCCAGGCTCTTCAGGGATTCAGGAGGGTCTTCGAGAGAGAGAGCTTTTGTGAGGGGAACTTCTAGTGAGAGAGAATTGGGTGTACAAGGGTTGAGGGTGAGGTCTCCTCTTGTAAAATTTCTTTTTCATAGTGAAGTTTGCATGCCTCATGGAGGCGAGCCCTTTTGTGACTGATCCACGTATTTTGATTATTTTTCTTTTATTTTATTTCTTTTTTCTTCCTACTGCATCGCGTGGTACTGGAAAGATCTTGGGAGGTGGTGTCCTGGCCAGACATCCACCCAACACCAAGGATATGGAGATAGGTAGTATGGCCAAATAGCTTGGAGGAATTGTATATATATAGAGGGAGATGTACGTGCCTGTTCAGCGGCTTGAATCAGTCATGCAATTACTTTTTCACTAAAAGAGAGAGTATTCCCATGTTAGGTGACGGTTTTCTAATGTTTCCCATGTGTTTGTTCTTGTCCAACTCTCATTTAGACAGAGTCGTGGCGTCTCGGCGATAATATGTGTGGATGGAAGACTGTGACAAAGTAGTTTAGAGACAAAAGAAAACGCGATATTGTTATATCAATCCGTCCACCCATTGGTTAAGGTTTGTCTCGTTCTCTTACAATATTTTCTTATATCAATCAATGGGGATCTTGGTGCAACCAATACCGAGTCGTTAGAGAACTGCAGTCCATGGGCGGGTATGTATATTATATTCAACTAAGATTTTGATCTGGTCGCAATAAGCAATCATCAACAGACCTATTAGCTCATGCCGCTGTGATTTACCAGGGAGAATGACGTGCTACGTACAGAAGCACTTATGCTTTCCAAGGCAGCAGTTGAAGCCACCAAACTGGCTGAAATAGCTAATAATGACGCCCAGCTATTGACTGGATTTGCTTTTTCTAGGACGTATTAAACCAAACTATTTTTCAGTTATGTATTCGTATAATAATATTAGCATCTCAAAGCTTCTTTCAGGCCTGTTTTATCATAGCCAATTAAGCAATTTTCCTGGGAGAATTTAATTAGGCCTTGTTGGGGAAGTGGTGGTGGAAAATGTTAAGTAATATAGGGATCTTCTGTGGGTTAAGATCATTCACTTTTTCTTTATCGATTTAAAAAAGCCTTTAACATTGTAAGGGCCCGCTCCATTGATCGACAGGTCCCATAGTTTTGTTTCCCTTGCACAAATTCTAAAGCATCTAGAAAAAAATGAGAAAATGTTGCATGTGCTATGCATGTGAGAGGGAAGGAAGACTTTTGATGGGAGTCTTCCTTGTCTGATTTCGACTAAGAAAATGTCCCTAAGGCATGCCAAAACCTCGAGATTCTTTCTCTTGTCTGATTCCGATTGAGAAAATGATCCTAGACCATGCCTAAACCCTAGGCTCCTTGGTCTACAAAGGGGAACTCTTCTCCCTCGTAACCACCTCATTGCAAACCCGATCCATTACCAGCAAGCAAACTTTTGAGTTTTGTTCTTGATCTTCTAAGAGGGATCCTTGGGTTTTTTTGACGAACCGATTGCGAGATCTCATCAGATCCAACATAATGTATAGATCTTGTTTTTCTTTTTCTTTTGGTCTATAGGGGGTTGTTGCTCAGGATTTAGCTTGTGAAGTACTAATGCTAGATTAGTGTTGGAACAAGGCATCCCCTATTTTTTTTTCCTTTCGTTGCACTGGTGATCGTCATCAGACTTGGCCGTGATGGGATCACTGTAAGTGGTTGCCACAACCCCCACTATTGAGGGATTGTTGCTATGGCCACTATTGAGGGTTCTAATCTCGATTTGTGGAGAAGAGAGAGATGAAATCTCGCCTGTCTTAATAGAGAAGAGAGTTTTCTTTCTTTTTTGTGCCTTCTCTCCTAACCTCTTGTTCTTTCTTCTTCCTTCTCTCTCCTCTCCTTTCCTTTCTCTCTCATTGATTCAAGGGGGTTAAGTGGAAGGATTCAAGGTATTTAGTAATGGATCTGTAGGAATTCAATATAAGTTTTGCAAGGATCCGATCTTTCAAACAGATCTTAAAGCAAAAAAATAGAAAGAGTCCCAATTGAACTTTGTTTCTCCCTTCGAGTACACCATGAAAAGGGACTCCTAGGGCTTGTTGGATTCTGGTGAAAGCCCTAGGAATCAACCTCACAACTAGACAAAGGTGATTTACTATGGAAAAAAATTCCCTCCCAATTTTGACAGGTTTTTCGACAAAAAATATTAACTATGAAAATTTTTTAGGGAAAAAAATTTTCTTGTAAAATTCCTTGCAAAAGTAATTTCCAAGGTTTTTTTTGAGGGATTTTCTCCTCATAAATGAGTTCTCAGTGAAAATTTTTTGATGAAAAATATTCTCTCCAAAAATACCTCAGAAATTACTTTTGTGAGGGATTTTTCTCTCATAAATAAGTTCTTAGTGAAAAAATTTTGATGACTAAAGTTTTCTCAAAATGTTTCTCACAAAAATAGTTTTCAAGGGATCGATTCTTCTCTTAGAAAAGAATCCTTTGGGTAAGAATTTTGATTAAATGAGTCCCTCAGAAAAACCCTTGAAAAATCAGTTTTCGAGGGATTTTCCAAGGGATATTCTGAGAGATTTTAAATAAATTATTTTGTTATATTCTTTTCTGGGAGATTTTTCTAGAGATTCTAAATAAATGATTTTTTATATTATTTTTTGGAGATTTTTTGATGGATATATAAAAATTATTTATTTAAATGGTTTTCCAAGAGATTTTTTGAGGGAACACCAATAATTTATTTATTTAAATGGTTTTTCAAGGGCTTTTCCAAGGAATTTCAAAAAAAATATTTATTTTAATGGTTTTCTGAGGGATTTTATTGAGGGATTGCCAATAAATTAATTATCTAGTATATTCTTAACTCTTAACTATCTAGTATATTCTTAATATTAATTAACTCTTATATATCTTGATTATATATGCATAATTAAATATTATCGAATATATATATATAAGTGGCGAACAAGTAGGGTCGATCAGGCTGGTTCGAGTTTTGATTTTTGATACTTTTGTTGTCTCCGATTCAGATGGATTTGGATCGAGTCGGGTTCGATTCGGATAAATTTTTATGTAATTATTTCTATTTGATTTATTGATTATTTTATACTATTTATTATTACTTTATATACTAAAATGAATTAGTTTTTTATTATTCATAATCAGCTTCTTAGTTATTTTACAATTACATATTGAAAGTTATATATTAAAGTTGAATTTTTATTTTTACAAACATAAAAGCATGTCAAGCAATAAGAGTACACTTGATAAACATAAAAGACCATTTTGACAAGACTACCACTTTTGGTAACTTTTTATTTAGTCAATGCATAAAAATTGAATTTTGACTATTTCATTGCATTAAAAATCATAAAAAACTGCCATAAATATTATCTTATCCTGTGCCCTTAGGGCACATATTAGAAAAATCCATATATGCACACACACATAAGAGTTACTTAATCAAAATGTATAAGAGTTAATTTTGATATAGTAATTAATATATATTCATAATCAATAGTTAGTTATAATTAATTAAGAGTTAATTCATAATCAATAGTTAGTTATAATGAATAAAGAGTTAATTATATTGTTAATTGAGAGTTAGAGTAATATTAGTATAATTTATAGTTGATATTAAAAATATTAAAACATGGGGTGAAATTTAAACATGAAAGTTATGTTGTTTAAGTGGTAATAGCTTAACTCTCCATGAGGTACTTGTTTCAATTCTCCAAGAGTGCAATATCTTAAGGTTTTTACCCTTCTTTATTTGAGATAAA